>NW_023276773.1:1180000-1317781 GCF_013357705.1 Chelonus insularis
GTGTTTGGGAACCGTCTTGTCCCCGCCTTTCCAATGACATCATCAATTCAATGATCCAAACATAAATACGATTTTTTTCATTTTTTGAGGTTAGAAAACAAAATTCTAGGATTTTGATAATTAGGGGTTATTCTGTACATCCCGGTGCTCTAGAATTCGACCTTAAGTAGTAATTTGTCCTAAAACTCGAAAAGACGAAAGTGACAGTGAAACCGGAAATGGCTATAATTTGAGCATAAATTACGCTCGGATCATAATTTTGACTAGTGCATTGAAAAGCTCTTGATCTCAGGAATCCATTGACGTGCTTGTGGTCCATGTACCTCTCATAGATCGTGAATTATGAGCGAAAATCGAAGCTATGCTCTAATGAAAACATAAAAAAACGTTTAAACGCTCATAACTCGAAAACTAAGCGAGATACGGCATTTTTGACGGGGATATCCTATAGGGGGAGCCTTTTTTTTTACTCAGGTCCAGATCTTTCATATGAGCCCTCGATCAACCCCGTAGCATTATTAGCATAGAAGTTATGCATATTTTAATGTTTTGCAGTTTTTCGAGAATATCTCTCGATCTATCTAACTAAATACAATCGACAGCCAGTGTTTAGGAACCGTCTTGTCCCCGCCTTTCCAATGACATCATCAATTCAATGATCCAAACATAAATACGATTTTTTTCATTTTTTGAGGTTAGAAAACAAAATTCTAGGCTTTTGATAATTGGGGGTTATTCTGTACATCCCGGTGCTCTAGAATTTGACCTTAAGTAGTAATTTGTCCTAAAACTCGAAAAGACGAAAGTGACAGTGAAACCGGAAATGGCTATAATTTGAGCATAAATTACGCTCGGATCATAATTTTGACTAGTGCATTGAAAAGCTCTTGATCTCAGGAATCCATTGACGTGCTTGTGGTCCATGTACCTCTCATAGATCGTGAATTATGAGCGAAAATCGAAGCTATGCTCTAATAAAACATAAAAAAACGTTTAAACGCTCATAACTCGAAAACTAAGCGAGATACGGCATTTTTGACGGGGATATCCTATAGGGGGAGCCTTTTTTTTTACTCAGGTCCAGATCTTTCATATGAGCCCTCGATCAACCCCGTAGCATTATTAGCATAGAAGTTATGCATATTTTAATGTTTTGCAGTTTTTCGAGAATATCTCTTGATCTATCTAACTAAATACAATCGACAGCCAGTGTTTGGGAACCGTCTTGTCCCCGCCTTTCCAATGACATCATCAATTCAATGATCCAAACATAAATACGATTTTTTTCATTTTTTGAGGTTAGAAAACAAAATTCTAGGATTTTGATAATTAGGGGTTATTCTGTACATCCCGGTGCTCTAGAATTCGACCTTAAGTAGTAATTTGTCCTAAAACTCGAAAAGACGAAAGTGACAGTGAAACCGGAAATGGCTATAATTTGAGCATAAATTACGCTCGGATCATAATTTTGACTAGTGCATCGAAAAGCTCTTGATCTCAGGAATCCATTGACGTGCTTGTGGTCCATGTACCTCTCATAGATCGTGAATTATGAGCGAAAATCGAAGCTATGCTCTAATAAAACATAAAAAAACGTTTAAACGCTCATAACTCGAAAACTAAGCGAGATACGGCATTTTTGACGGGGATATCCTATAGGGGGAGCCTTTTTTTTTACTCAGGTCCAGATCTTTCATATGAGCCCTCGATCAACCCCGTAGCATTATTAGCATAGAAGTTATGCATATTTTAATGTTTTGCAGTTTTTCGAGAATATCTCTCGATCTATCTAACTAAATACAATCGACAGCCAGTGTTTAGGAACCGTCTTGTCCCCGCCTTTCCAATGACATCATCAATTCAATGATCCAAACATAAATACGATTTTTTTCATTTTTTGAGGTTAGAAAACAAAATTCTAGTACTTTGATAATTGGGGGTTATTCTGTACATCCCGGTGCTCTAGAATTTGACCTTAAGTAGTAATTTGTCCTAAAACTCGAAAAGAAGAAAGTGACAGTGAAACCGGAAATGGCTATAATTTCGTACCATTCACGAAAAGATTCACAAACAGAGATTTCACCCCTTAGCTACCTACGTAAAGCTAAAATCATATACATATGAAGTCAAAAGTATAAAGTCAAAAGTGTATAAAGTCAAAAGTGGGGTGGGCTTGCCATCCGGAACTCAGAAAATTATTTTGTTTTTTGTCTTCTTTCTGCCTAATGTGATGGATAGGACTTCGTAAAGTCCCTATTGTTTGTGAGATTAAGGCTGCTGGGATAATAGCGGTTTTATTGTCCCAGAAATTTTTTTAAGAAACTCTCTTCAGGTACTAAGTTTCAGGCCCTTTGAGCAGTCCCAATATATATTTTTTAAAGGAATATTGTTATGTTGTCAAATTTTAATTCATCAAAAATATCTTATTAATATTATAAATATCTTTATCGAAGCCTTTGGCTCATTTCCATCATGCATAATTAAATTTTTTTTTCTCTTCCAAACATCGTTATCTGCTATAAAAAAATTGCTTCGGTCGTACATTATTTTTTTCTCTCCTTTAGCGTGATTGCATATGAAATTTGTCCTAAAAATATTAATTATTACAATTGATTGAATTAAAAAAAAATGACATTAATAGGCTTGAATACAAAACCTACGTTTCCGTAGTCAAGCGTGTTACCTCTGAGTTGTTACAAAAATATCGAATTGGTTTTATAGCTTCTATGTATGTTACGAACAGAGCCGGACCTTATCCATTCAAAAATTGGTGCTTGAAAATGAACTGGCTTAGGATTCTTATAATGAGAGTAAAAGAGAACACAAATCTTATCTCTTTTCTCTTTTAGATTAAGGGGCGTGGTTAGAATAAACTGTTGCAGCGCCATCGCTCGATGGGTTCACAGAAACTTTTATGTTGTGACCTGAGATTACCGACATGTTAACCCAAAATACCGACATGTTGACCGAAACTTCGGCCGGATTTTTAACACAGCATGGGACTTCTGTACTGTTCTCTCTTCTCTGATAAAGCATATTATTACTTGAAATAATGTTGTAAACACTCTTATAATCCAATATTCACTCAGAGCTTCATTCATTGATCCATACTTATGACATAACCAATCAAATAACGAATTACACAAGATTACAAATTTTAAAATCTACAGCAATCATTTTTTTTTTGTAAAAATAGATATGACAGAAATTATCTAGAGGAGTGATTAGTCGTGTTTCAACAGCTGATAACGAACCATCTACTGCGAATCTTCTCATCGCGAATATACTGTTTTTGACCTAAATAAACGTATCACATCAAACATTCCAGTGAAATAATTTAACAAAAAAATGGCATTTTTGGGTAAAGTTGTTTTAATTACGGGAGCCAGTTCTGGAATTGGTGCAGCAACTGCTATTCACTTATCAAGTCTAGGAGCTTCGTTATCACTTACTGGACGTAACATGGAAAATCTTGAAAAAGTTGCCGGCCAATGCAAAGATCGCCAGCCATTGCTGATAGTTGGCGAACTAACTAATGAACAAGACACGAAGAATATTTTGGAAACTACAATTAAACATTACGGCAAGCTGGATGTCTTGATCAACAATGCTGGTACCATTGAACGGGGCTCTATTGAAAATACAAGCTTGGAACAATATGATCGGTAATAGAAATAATCATCATTAATTCAAAATATGATAATCAAACCTTTTAAATATATAATACAATAATGTTTTATATTCATCACCAGCTGCATTCTCTACCACTTTTCTAATTTTCTATTGCTTTTCAGTGTTTTTAATCTCAATGTTCGATCGATGTACCAACTTACCATGCTGGCAACTCCCCACTTGATAAAAACTAAAGGAAACATCGTTAATGTCTCTAGTGTGAATGGATTAAGATCTTTTCCAGGAGTTTTAGCTTATTGTATGAGCAAATCTGCTGTTGATCAATTCACTCGTTGTGTTGCTATTGAATTGGCTCCAAAACAGGTACCAAAGCATTGTTGATTCTAATCTATTATATTGAGAGGCAAAAAAAAATTCATAATTTGTTGAAGAATACATGGAATTCATTGAAAATGGTGTTATTAATAATTATTTTACTGTGTTAGATTATAAAATATCTATTATTGTTCAGGTTCGTGTAAATGCAGTGAATCCTGGTGTAGTGATAACTAATCTCCACGAGAGAAGTGGCATGAGTCCAGAAGAGCTAAAAAATTTCTTCGAACGCAGTAAAACAACTCATGCTCTTGGTCGACCAGGGAATGTTGACGAAGTGGCAAAAACTATTGCTTTTCTAGCTAGTGATGATGCTTCGTTTATCACTGGAGCAACACTCCCTGTTGATGGTGGACGACATGCTTTGTGTCCTCGTTAAAAAGATATCTCTTGATGTAAAATATCGTTGGAATAAGAAGATATTAATTTTATATTTTTTTTACGACACAATGTCTTGTTTCCAAATAAATTCCTCTTGAAAACCAGATTCGATATCACATGAATTCTTGCAAGTAAAAATTGTTAGAACTCCCCAATCAAGACTTTTTAAAACATCATTGAAGTTTAGGTAATTTAGAAGCTGAGGCATTACTTGGAATTCAAATTCACGGGCTTGGTTGCAGTTTTCACACTTGGGAATGTCTTTCAGTTGATTTTCGGCAGATATCCAGAGAGGTTTGCCTCCTCGTTGGTATCTGAAATAATTCAATTTCATTGTGAAAGTGGAAACATATTGAAGCATCTTTGAGGAATATTTAATTAATTATTTATAGTTTTTTAAAATTATTATTCGTTATTGTATATGTTTATCAACTAGCATACATATATTATTGTTCTAAATGTGATACTTCATGGCTGAATAATGCATTGGTTTACGTACACTAAGTATTATATTCTGAATGCCAATATATATGTAAGAAATAATTAAATTAATATTCGCAATGAATCCATATTTAAAAAAATATTATGATCCTAATGTTAAAGATAAAATATGTTGATGGTTCAAACTAAAAATATTTGCATTTATGAGTTATCACATCTAGGACTATCATGTGAATAATTTCTTACTAGGAAATTAAATATTTGATTATTTTTATTTCATTCCTTCGAAAACATTTCGTAATTTAATAGGATAAATGCACCAATAAGTTTACAGTTAAGTCCAACAGATAAACAGAATATAAAATATCATTAAGAATAGAAAATCAATTTTTTTTTAAAGTATTTTATATTTTTTCTATTAATAAGACTTTGCTTTAAGGTTAAGATGTTTTATCATGCTAGAATGTTTAATCTTTTATAATTTCAACAATTCATCTATATTCTGGGTAGTATCTATTCTTTAGTCTTCTATTCACCCGAAATTAATGCTGAGATTAGTAATTTATAATGTCAAGAATGATACTTTTAATCAAGTCAAACTTGTGTAATTAACATGATTATGTTGCACAGTTTAAATATGGTTTTGATTCAACAAATAATCGAAAATCTTTGCCAATTTATTGAAAGGCTAAGCTAAACTTTAAATGAACTAAAAGATGCTTTTCATTATTTATTGATACAACATACGAGTCATCAAGAATTTTAATTAATATTTTATTAAAGAATTTGGTGACAATCTTGCTCACCTTAATATCTGATCTGGATGCTTTTTAACAGTTTCTTGAAATTTTAAAAAGGTTTCATCCTCATTTGCAACTGTCATTTTCATCAAATCAGCTTCATCAGCATCAGCAAGTGTTCCAGCTTGTCCATTTTTTACCATCATTTTAAATTTTTCAATCTCTCTTTTCTCCTTTTCAAAATCATTCTCTTCTTCTTCATCTTCACTACCTTCATAATTTTCACTCTCAATTGCTATTTTATATTCCAAAAATAATAGACCTGGAGTAGATGATATTTGCCCTGCATCTTCGGAACACTCTTTCTTGTGGCCTGCTTTCCAGTCAAGTACTTGATGATGTTTTGAGCAATAATTGACATTCTTACATTTAGCACATCGATGAGGTGCTCTTAAGAAACATACTCGACACATGGGACCATAACTAGAGGCATCTGGAAGACAAAAAATAATTATAATTCATAAAAAAGAATGTTTTAAAATAATTATTAGACACAAACCTATATCTGGTCTCCAACTTTTTTCTTCAATTGGTGGATCAAATGGATAATAATCATTTTCTCTTGGCAATTGTGACCTTAATACTCGTACATTTTTGTTACTATTCAATTCACAACAATTAAAATCTCGACAAATGAATATAAAAATTTGTCGATGAAAGGCATTAGGCTGATCAAGTGCTGCATAAATTTGGCATAAAAATACACAAGGATTCCCACAATTTCTGCATTCAACATCTTTTGCTGTTGGTATCTTTTTCAAATCTAACCATGCCGGCTTTCCACCCACTTTACTCACAAAAAACCGGCTTGATAACCTCCAGGAATCACATTCTTCAACAAAACCAATTTCTACCTCATCCATGGCTTTATATCTTTTATAAAGTTATTTAGTTATTTATAATAAAAGTATTATAAATAATCATTCTTTTCTATGTACGACTAAATTACAGTTTTTTTTTCTAGAAAAAAAAACATTAAAAAACATACTAACCTAACCTATCAACAATACGGCGTCATGTAACCAACGACAGCTTATTTGCCAATAATGGATAAAATAAAATATGGCATTATCATTATTGTACGATACATAAAAGTCCTATTTTGTCAACTTTGTTGAGTTTTTTTTCAATTGTTGATCATTCACAGTAAACTAAGTAGTTGGAACTATTTTTTAAATAAAAAAAACAATCATGGGCAAATATAAAATTAAGGTAACTAATTTATTCCTTAAAATAAATCTTTATTTATTTATTATTAAATAAAGTGTTTTTCTTGTAAATATATTTATAGGTTGGTATAATTGGTGGTTCTGGTCTAGAAGATATAGCAAATCGCATACTAGAGTCAGCTACTGAGATAAAACCTGAGGAGTTAAAGAATGATTTTGGTGAACCAAGTGGAGCTATTTATTCAGGAATTCTTCATGGAGTAGAAGTAGCTTTATTATCTAGGTAATTTTAAAAAACATGGTGGAACTTGGTGAAGCAAAATCTCAAGGGATCAGTGATTTTATATTACTTGTAAAAATATACCTCATTCATCCACTTAAATGTAATTTATTTCAATTGTAAAAATTTCTCACTTATCCAAGTTCCACTTAACCAAGTGTTACTGTTATGTACTTTATTTGCTAGTTGGCATTTATATCACTAAACAATGCTATATTATTGAATACTTATGTTATAGACATGGATCAGGCCATAGATTGAGTCCTAGCCAAGTGAATTACCGAGCCAACATTGAAGCTTTGAAGATGCTAGGTTGCACTCACATCTTGGCATCAAACGCTTGTGGATCTTTAGTAGAAGACATTGGCAGAGGAAAGCTGGTAGTTCTTACGAGTTTCATAGATCGTACAAATGGCCGAAAAGGAACGATGTTTGATGGATCATCATCAAAGTATCCAGGTGTCTGTCATGTTCCAATGGAACCAGCGTTTCATCCTGAAGTTAGAAATGTCTTACTTAAAGCTGGTGAGACCCTAGGATTGAATATGGCTCCAGCTTATAAAGGAACTATTATTAGTGTTGAAGGTCCACGATTTTCATCTAGGGCTGAAAGTAAAGCTTTTCGGATGTGGGGAGCAGAACTAATAGGCATGACTACATGTCCAGAGGTAAAGTTTTTTTTTGTTAAATTGATTAATGAGGCGACAATTGATTAGTAAATGAAAAACATCCAATTACTTGTATCATTTTAACTCTTAATGGAATATTTGATTGACATTGGAATTTTGTGAAGCAGGAAATGTAGAAAAGACTGCTGAACATACATTAGTAATAGCTGTCTACCATCTCAAAAATTCTACCAACATTATTTAATTTTTCATAAATAATTTTCTACATTTTGTTAATCTCTGAGGCTTAGCTAGCTTTCCATCTATTAGTATATTCACCTTAGTTAAAGTTAATTGTTTAATTAATTCAAAGAATAATTTATCAATTTAATTGTTTAATAGTAACCAAAATAACTAGTATCCTAGCTGGACTCTCTGTTTATTGATACACTTTTGTTCTATTATAATAAATCTCTTTCTAATGAATTTTTTTATTACAATAAATTCAATTAAAAGTTAATTATGATATTGTTCTAATCTCAGGTTTGTCTAGCTAAAGAAGCAGGACTTCTTTATGCCTCAATAGCAATGGTAACTGATAATGATTGTTGGGATGATAAATGTGATAATGATGGTGTATGTGTTCCTGATGTAATGGCAGTATTTAAACAAAACGTCAGCAAAGTCACTCAACTGATTATTAAAGCTGTTGAACTCATTGGAAAACGTGATTGGGATCAAGAGATTGATGACTTAAAGGTAACAGTATATTTTTTACTCATACATCAAGTTATAAACTATCAGTATTTACTTAATAATTGTAATCCAATCCTTTCTTTTTCAGGATCTTATTAAAAGCAGTAATATGACCAAATAAGAATAATTAAAAAAATAACTAAAATAAAATACTAGAAGTTTTTTGATGAAAATAATAACATTCCATTGTCTTTATTTGCAAGTAAATTACCTAAGATTTTGATTTAGCTATTTTGAGCCAAAAGATCGATAACTGATGAGCTACGCCGTAGGTCAAGAGAGGTGCACATACACAAATAACACCTCTCACAACATTCATAATTTTTGGGATAATTTAGCGAGATAAAAAAGCTGACACAAAACTATTTTTCTACAATTTTTCAACCGTGTCTAGAAGTACTAATATTTTTTAAAGATAACAAATATTTTTTTAATCATTGAATTGATACTTTTCTTATGATGATTAAAAGTCTTAACTAATTGTAATTTTAGAATTGAAATTCTTGTATAAACAGGGTCAATATGCACCAGTGAATGAACGAGATAGCACATGTATCCGAGTATTCTTATTTCACTAATAAACCAGATAATAATTTAATTCTTTGTAATTAATGAAATCATCGATATACTTAATCGTTCATTTACTGGTGTATTAATCTTACATAATTAATTTATGTACAATGTGAAATATGATAATCACTTATGAAATAAAACTGTTTAAAATAACATTATTTATTTAAACTTTTACATTTTTTTTTACAATAACGTATTGTTACATAATAATAGTTTACTTCAATTAATTAATATAGATTTATTACAGGATATTTTTTTCTTTAAAATTATTTTTTTTTAAAATAGAAGAAAAAGCGACTTTAAATATCATTTTAAGTTATATCTACAATTTACAAGGTCATTTTTAAGTAAGTATTTATTTAACTTTATTCATTATTCAAAACTGAATTGGCGGTTTTTTTGAAATAAAAAATATGCTTTGATATTCAAATAGAATTGATTTAATTTTAATAATAAAATATGATTGAATTCATTTTAGAAATCATCAATATAGCTTAAAATTAATGATAATTTTTTTTCTTTCAAATACTTTTAGGTTTATTATTAGCATTGACAATTTGTTTAAACTCATAAAATGTTCATTAAAATAAATATAATTGTTTAAATATAATTTTAAAATTTTCCGATAAAATGCAAGAATAAAAGAATAAAGAGTGTTTTTTTTTTTTTTCCTAAAATAAAAATAATATTCCATAATGATTATTTTTTTAATAATTAATAATAAAGAAATTTGATAATAAATTGCAAAAAAAATTTACTTTTTATTTTAATCATAAAAATTTTCAATCTTCTCATTGTTCTATTTAAATTCTCGCAAAAATATTTACAGAAGAAAACAAACCGACGTAAAAAACAAACGTTCTCATTGTTTTCTGTATTTACATCAATCACTGAAAAGTATATTATTATTTCAAGAAATTTCTATCTCTTTTTTCGATGAATTTTTTTTCATATCATTGATGTACAACGTTATTAAATTAATACATTAATGTTAAATTTGTCAATAAAAATGAGATAGTTTTGATCTAAACACAGAATATTATTATTCAACAGTAATTAATGATAATTAATGACCATTTATCAATTAACCAATTTGTTAATTGTGCGATTTTCCATGATTAAATTGTTGTTTTGTATTATTTAACTTAATTTTGAACATTTTTTTATGTCTTTTACACCTTATTGTCAACCATATCAACATTTATTTTATAATAAACGTATGGAAAGTATTCATTTTGACCAAATCCTAGACCAGGAATATCAACGCTCTGTAAAATAAAAAAGATTCATTATTAATTCGATGTTGAATCCATGGAATAATGCATTGTATACCCAGGAAACAAAATATAATATTTTGTCAGTCCAGTCAACAAAGTGAGAAAAAATGAAAGAACTTTAAATTTTGTACAAAAAAGGTGCTCAGACTTTTTGTTCTTTTTGCCTCAATTTAACTTAAAATGACATTAAAGATAAAAATAATTAATTTTTAACGTTTTTTCATCTTTATTATAATTCGTAGGCTAAACTAAGAAAGATAGGAAAAAAGTCTAAAAACCTTTTCATGCAAAATTAACTAAACTTTAATTTTTATTTCAAACTTTCTGGCATATCTTTTCAAAACTATGTTCAATTGTCCATCATGCCTTTGATGTATGTAGTATTTTCTATCACATTCTTATTAAATGATAAAAAAAAAAATATATTACGTACATCTTGATTTCCTGAATGACCACCTGATGCTGCAGATGAGTCTAGATGAGCATAAAGTTGATTCAAAACGTCCCGCAACCGTTTCGTACATTTTTTATGCGGATGTAATAAAATAGCTTGAAAATTAACCGGCAATCCGTATCTGTAATAAAAAAAACTTATTTAATATCATCAACAATAATCCTAATAGAAGCAGAAGGTGAAAATTTACCTTAAAACAGATTCCACAAATACTCGAAGAGCTTTGACATGAATCCAAGCGCAAAAACATTCGCTAAAGTTGACTTTGAGCCAACGAACAAGTGGACCAAATTGTTTCTTCTTATCTGTGACGAGTTTGGTAATTTCATTTTTACCAGCAGCTAATTCCTCTTCATTATAGGTAAAATCACGTACAATAAACTTCTTCTCACGTGCATGTAATTTAAATTCTTCAATAACTTTTTTAAATAATGTTACAGTAAATAATCCATATTCAGCATCTTGAGTTATTAATTGAGTGCTTCGTGGGACAATCATATCTGTTAATTTTTCATAATATGCATGCCATTCGTGAAAACTTGATTTAGGAACAATCACCAGAAGAGTTGATAAATATTCACTGTCTAAAATAAAGTGTTCTTTCCTCACTAAATCGGCAAGATTACGTGTTAATAAACTCCCTCTGTAAAAGAAAAAACAAGTTGAGTTATTTTTTTTAAATTCAATTTCCATGTAATTTATTTAAGGGATGTTTAAATAAACGATCATTGAATAAATATTTATAACAAAAAATAAATTTTGGATTTGATTGAACTCAATCCGATCCAATATGACCTTTGAAGCAATAAAATTATTATTAATGTCAAAGATACAATTATTCATCATAAAAAATGTTCAACAAACATTTTCTTATTTTTATAAATAAATAAAAAAACAATGGAATTTATTATATTTATTGAATAAAAGTAGGGTAATTGATTGTAACCATGTGGCCAATAAGTTTAACTTTTACCCCAATTTTTTATGTTTCTAAATCAATATTTCAAACAATAATAAACTCTAAGTCTGTATTTGTTAAACAAATAAATTCATAACAATTAGGTACACATCAGGTAATTATGCCCTACTACTATGTGTGTTATTTGAGAGTAAGTATAAATTAGGAAACAATAAGTGATTTAATTATTAAGATTTTGGCATAATATGCTCAAAAAAAATAAATGATTTAGAACAAATACTTATGAGTTGATTAAAATAATAATATAATTTAGAAATAAAAATAAAATAACTTACGTCTGTTTTTTCTCGAGATTCTGAAGACTCCCTTTTAAATTATTATACGTAGTGGATTTAGTCTTCAAATCAGTATCAATCTGACCAACTTGTTTACTGATTATATCAGCAATATTTCTAAGCGATTGTTTTATTGGATATTTAGCCATGTCCCATTGAAAACGTGTTATATACGTTGGTAAATCACCTATTTTTAAATAAATAAATAATATCATCAATACATCATTATAATTAGCAAATATTAAATTGTGTTAATTAATTAATCAGAATAATTAATTGAAAAACACTATTTTTATTTCAAACATTTAATTCAAAATCCAAATGAAAAGTCATGCAAAAGAGCTATGGCAATTATTAATTATTTTAAATGAAATCTTTCTAATTTATTAGTAATTATTATTAATAAATTTCTAAACTATTTAATTTTTATTTAACTAATTTATCATCATTCCTGCCAGCATTTTGCATGTTTAAGTGTTATTAAATTGTTAATTTATTTTTAATTTAAGCTAGTATCGTTGATTGATCAATTAATTATTAAATTAATTAATAATCCATTCGAGGTAATGCTTTTAATTAACGGCAGCAATTTTAATTAGCTATCGATATTTTGATTAAAAGCGATATTTTGTGTATAAGCCAAGCGTAATAGCAGTTATAAGCATCAATTGAAAAACTTATTGAAATTTTTTTTTTTTTTTTCATTTAAGCCCAGTTTCAAACAAAAACAAAAATTGTTATTTATTAAAACTTATTCTTGTAGTAATAATAATCGATTAAAATGATCGATTATAAAACATTAGTAATTTTATTAGTAATTATTTCTCTAAAAATGCTAGGTAATTTTCAGAACTAAATATCATCTAGATAATTATTAATGTTAATTATGTCTATCGTGCAAAAAAAATGATTGATAAATTTTTAGTAATCATGCAATTAAGCATTCCCATAAAAATATTTAATTTTTTTTCAAAATTCAAGTTAAATAATTTTTTCATGTTTATTTGTGTTTGTGCTGTTTGTTTTGTTTTGTAAAAATTATTAATCAAATAATGAATGATTGATCATTTATTATTATTATTATTATTATTTAATTCTATATTGTATGTCAATGAATATATACCCTGACGGATTACTGTAAATACTGTATAATCTGAAAATCGAAAGTGTGTTATAATAACATACTTTGAAGGTACAATGTTTAATTGCTATACACAAACTATAGAATCTTTTAGTCATTTTGTACACACTTTAAGATGCGTTAAAATAAGAATAGAATAAGCCTTAAAATTATGAATGCACATGCGCACAGGCATGGTCATAGAAGAGAATTAATTCTTGCGCATGCGCAGAATTTATATTATTTTTTATTTACCAGATTGAGAGAAATTGATCAATGTTAAATTGCCAGCCACAAATTCTCAATTCTTAAAATCATTTTATATACACTTCTGAAGGCCTTTATATAATTGAATGGAATAGAAATAGGGTTTAAAATGAAAGATGCGCATGCGCATACAAAAATTTTCTTCTGTACTTGTACGCATGCGTGTTCCCAATTTTTAACCCTATTCTTTTTCTTCTTCTATTCAATTGTGTGACGGGCTTTAGGGTGCCAAAATCCATAGATTGTTTAAATAATTTAACATTAAACTCATTTATGAGTATTTATTGTAACACACTTCGATTTAAAATATAACTAAAATATATTGTGTGCACAAAGAGCGTGCTAATGATTGAATGATAGTTTGAATTCCGTGAGGAATAAAAAATTAGTCACTTTCTTCTTCAATATATATATTGAATAAATTAATGTTACTGTTTATATGTAAATTAATTAATAGGATCATAATTTTATAATTTTAATTAGAATTTGATTAATATCTTCCCAGTGGGAAATCATTTGTTTTAAAATTATTATTAGATTTTAAAACCATTTAAGAGTTTAAAAATTTTTAGACAGTCAAAGGTTACTTGAAAGTCAAATTTTAATTTATCCAAATCCGTCAGGGAAGTTTTAAAAACTCTCTCAAATAAATGATTTAAAAATATTTTTGAATATCCTGCCCGCAAAAAATTGATCAGATTTTATATATTTGTATAAAAGCAATAGTTAACATTTTAAATAAATAAATAAATTGCACAGCAGGAGTTCAAGAGCGCCAGGATAGGATTTTTTTTTGTTTATATTTATTGTTTTGATCATTTTTCATTTTTTGATTATTTTTATAATTTTCTTTTCTATTTGTGAGCCACTGCTATTCGATTATTATTGTTGTTTTTATTAAATTTTTTTCTATGCCCTATTTCAGAAATAATTTTTATTTTTTATTATAGAATTTTATTGTGTCCTAAATAAGTGTCCTAATGAATTTATTTGCCTTACTTGGATTGATACATCTATGTATCATTGTTATTAATACTCTGGTTTAGCTCAGTTATAGTTGAAGGAAAAAATAAAGCCATAATAATTTATATACAAAAAAAAATTTTTAAAAAAAGTGGTCAATTTACAACGGATTTTCTGTAAATATATATATATATATCAAAAAAAAATTAAAAAAAAAAAACAGAAAATTATACATATTGATAAGTGATAAGCAAAAGCTTAGGAAAATAGTGATTTTAAAAATACTAATTGGGGCCGTGCAAATGTGCGCGCCAAAGTTAGTTCTGCTCTTTTATTTTTTTTTTTTTCAATATTTCATTGACGACTGGCGTAATTAAATTCATTTTACTTAACCCTTTAACACAATTATAGTACTTTTATTGAAAACTTTGTTTTCATTTTTTGTGGATAAAGTTTATTCTAGTAATGATCATAGATGAGCATGAAATTTTTCGAAAAATTTGTTGCAACTATATGATGAAAAAAAAAAATTATATATTAAGGTTTTTTTTGTTGATGAAAATTACATTTAAATGACAAGTTAGAAGAAATTGCAAATTTTTATATAAAATTAAAAAAAAAAAAACTGCTCAACAGTGATTTGAATAGAAAATAGGTTTTTTGAAATCCAAATTATTGTAAAAGCACAGAAAGAAATACTTTTCGACTCCGTAGCTTTAGCGCATATATTATTTCACTTAAAGCCTTAAAATGTCGACTGCGCATTCGCAGTTATAATGTTGAAGCATTATTTTTGACTAGGCATGCGCAGTCATATTTTTAATCTTAAAGATGTCAACTGCCTGTTATTTTTTCATCTTATTATTATAACCACAAAAGAATGAAAAAAAAGTTTGTTTCTAATAAAAGTTGATCAAGATATAATAATGAAAAGGTTAATAATAGAGAGATATAAAAAAATAAAAATTCTATTAGCAGCTTCAATGAAATGTCTGCCGCACGTTTGACTTATATCTCAATAAGAAGCTGAACCGAGCAGTGAATTTGGCGAAATATGAAGAGAAATGACGAAATAGGATGTGGAATAAGAAAAACTGTATTTGTGGACCAACTACGATAGGTAAAATATTGTTGGATGGAAATAAGGTCCAATCGGTTGTCGAGGCGGTTGGTAGGATGGGTACCTGGATTAGGCAGATTTCCACTAATGTCATCATCTTCATCTTCATCAATTTGCTCAGCAACATCATCGTCATCTGGATCGTAGTCGTCCGTACATGATTTGGAACTTGTAGATACTTTTCGGTGTAATTTTTTGCTTTTTTTACGACGTCTCACGCGTCTTCTAGATGGCTCACAGGCATCGCTGCTGCAGTCTGACGAGTAGGAAGGACATGGACTTGATGGTATAGGGGAAGGTGATGGTGATGAAGAAGCGGAAGTAGCACACCAATGGACTTGGTAGCACGAATAAATTGAAGATTCATTTGGCGTTCGGGCTTCATTGGTACCCTGGGATGCGTATGACTTTTTGTCGCTATTTGGATGATGGACTTTGTTCTCATGATGATGGGAACAATGGCTATGATGGTTTTGGTGTTGATGACGCTGATGATGCTGACCTAAGGTGAGTGTCGGTTCTTGATCCGAGTCCTTCCAAGGCCTGTGATGATCCTTTGATGTTGACTTTTGTGATGGAGATACTGGTGTGTTTGGTGGGGTGTCCGGACCCCCTTCCAACCCTTCTGGGCTCGTTGTATCATCATCCATTGATGTTTGACCTATCCATTATAGCCCAGTCCCAATTTTTCTCCTTACGCGCTTTTTTTTTTGTTTCTTATGTTCTTATGATTTTTTTTTTATTGCTATTTTTAATTCAACCTACGCAAACGCTTAACGACAACGTCGACGGAAAATCAACAAAAATAAATTGAGATCCGATTATTTAGCAACTATTTTGTTTCTTTTCGAATTTTATTTTAACAAATTGAGGATTTTGATGTACATTTTTATCGATTGAGATGATTTTATGATCAAAAGTAACTACATCTGTTGTTTATGTTTATACTGTTAATGCAGGTTATAGGTATTTTTGATCAATGATTCTTGATATAAATGGAATTAAAGTCATAGATATAATGTAGTTATGTACAATGCACTACTTTTAAAGCATTATTATTGTAATTTATCAATTTGCCTCTTCAAGAAGCGCTACTGTTTATGGCCAATAAAAGCTCTCTACTTGACCTACATTGTGTAAAGGCTTTTAGCATCAATATTTTTATATTTAACATATTCGTTTCTATTTAATTTAATCAATTTTCAAGTTTATAAATTAATTAATACAATAAAATTACTTTAAAAATTGATAAATAGATTCTTTTTTTTTATATACTCGGTCGGTAAAAATGTCACATTCACGTCCCCTTAATATTGACTTTATTTCAATTATTAATATCGGATCTCGTTGAATATAGACTAAAATACTCAAACAAAAAGAACGGTGTGAATAAAAATAAATTAACAAAATACGTAACAAAAAAAAAAAAAAAATTGAAAATAAAAATGAAATAAATAAAATGTGAAAAAAACTGAATTAAAAAATATTTTAAAATCAATTTCACGAGCAAAAATATTGCAAATAAGATTTTTACAGTGCAACGCAAATAGCAAAAAATATAAATAAATAAAATATATATTAATTAAAAATTAATTAATAATAACAATAATAATAATCGAATTAAAATGAAACCTAAACAGTGGCTACTCTGAGCTTGGTGACCACAGTAACCCAAGCAACTCCTGTTATTAATTTTTTTTTTTTTCTTTTCGATCAATAAAAAATGATATAACAAATAAAAATGAGCCCAATTATTTCAGGATTATATTACAAAAATTGATCGTTGTGGTCCTAATTATAATAGTCATAATTCCGTTGCCAGCAGACATTTTATTGTTTAATAAAATAAAATAAAAACGACATAATTTCGTTACTTGTAATTAATGTACGGCTGTGCGCGTGTTAGAGCATTATTTTAATGATAAATAATTATAATAGGTATAGGGGAGAAGGGTTAATGTGGTCAAAAAGAAAATAGAAATAAATTAAAACAAAAAAAAAAAAATTTTAAAGCAAGCAAAGCATTTGTATAAATAATTAAAATTTTCGCTTAAAATAATTAGTAAATATTTTATAAATAAAATAAAAGATATATGTTATTAAAGTTATAAAAAATTTTAAAAAATAAATAAATAAAATAAGTGTTGATTTTCTATATTATTATATAAGAAATCATAAATTGTTAAAAAAAAATTTGTTTAAACCAAAAAATTCAAGCCCTAGATAATTTTATTTATTTATTTATTACTACGTGATTAGGTGCATACTAATTCTGACTTATTTTAAACAGTTTTTATTAAACAATTTTATTTTAGTTACAAATTAAATAATATATTAATAATCATCAATTATTTATAACATGTTTTCATAGTTTAGTAAAGTCTGTTTAAAATAAATTTGAACTCTTCTATTTAATGAAGGAATTAGGCTTTGGGTAGGTTTTAAAAATGCATTAAAAGTGTTTTGAGTTAATTAATTAGTTAAATTAACTAATTAATAAATTAGTTATTTGAATTTAAAATTTAAAAAATAACTTTTTGTAAGTTTTGTTGGTTTATAGATTTTTTTTTTTCAAAATCAATTATTTAATCGAATGAAATTTTTAATTTAAATTAATATTCCAATTATTTTTTAATTCAAAAAATTAAATGAAAAAAAAATGATAATTGTATTTCAATTAGTGTGCATGTTTTGTATTGTGTTTATTTTTGTGTCATTTTCTATGTCACATATCAAATTAATTCATTTTCAAACACCATACACAGTAAATGAATTGTCAATACAATTTTGTATCAAACAAAAATCCCTAGAAAATTATCCAACAATTTATATTAATTATATTCATTAAATTTATCATTTCAATTCTTTTAATAAATTATATCATCCATTATTAAATCTAATTTAATTCTTTTATTCATATATAATTTTAACTTTAAAGATGTTTCAAAAACAAAATAGAAAATTGTAGGGACTTTTATTCAATTACCATCATCCGGTAAAATACAAGAAGAGAGGATAAGAAGTCAAGGAGAATTAAAATTCATTATTATTTCAAAGTGTTTGAATTTAAGCCACACAGACATAAGTACTCACTATTATTTGCCTGAAGATTTTCATGAAGTTTATCCCTCTGATCCTCCAAAACTTCACCCAAATAAGCAGCAACCTTTCTTGTTACCTGCTCGACAAATGTATCGAGCTTTCCCAGATCATCAGACAAGCCTACCAATTGATCTAGCGTGCCAACTTTTAGATCAGGAATATGAAATTTGTAATTAGACGACAATGATTGTTGTTTTGACGTCAAATTATTCATTGTTTCCCATGTTTGTTGGCATGTTTTATCACCAGGAGCTGATATTAACCAATATTCCGTCATCTTTAGGCTGGTTTAATTAATTTTCTTCAAATAAATCTGTAACAATCAAAGCCAACACATAAATAAACACATCTTACTATTTGTATTTTGTAAAATTAAATAAAAAAAAAACATCCCTATTTGACACTTTACCTCAATTTTGTTTTATCATGATTAAAAATCACTCCATTATGATAAAAATGTTAATTATTATCTATTTAAAGATAAAAATAGGTTATAATAGTTGAATTATTCATCAGAAAATTCAATATAAATATCCAGGAGACACTGGAAAATAATAAAACCCCTAGTGTGGGGGCGTGGCAATTGATTCAACATGATTAATTACGTAATAAACTAGTAATCCACGTGATCAAGTTGGTAAAATTTATAAATGGCGCGCGGAAATAACGTTATTATCAACATAGAATCATTTATAAAATACACCAAGTACAAATTTAACGTATATAAATGTATATAATACTAATATCAATCATTTTGCAATGCCCTTGGCTCAATTTCTAGTGAGAAAGACCTTATGATTCGATTGTCTGGGTGTCTGGATGGCGCCTGACGTCTACATTTATCGGCATAAGTAAAAATCAATAAAACAACTTCAATCTAAAATATTACAACCTTATGTCTGTAATTATTCTGTCACTTTCACATCAAATATTCATTTGAATCTTTTTAAATTCACTTTATTTATTCATTTCACGATAATCGTAGAGTAATAAGAGATAATTGATGGCTGTACAACAAAATTTACGTCTTTCTATATTGTTTGTAAATTAAGACTGGAGATAAATTAGTACTCTCTTTACCTGTGTTCCAGTGTTTAAGTTGACGGATATCCAATTGTAAGCGTTGAGATGATTGGAATACACTCGATAAGTAACACTTTTATTACTCTTTTACTCTTTTGTTAATGAAACCATTGCTCTCACGTGATGGAGTGTCGTTTTTTCGACCCGCCCGTCCCGAGAATTGTCGACAACTAAGCAAACTCAGCTGACTGCCACACGACGCCATTGTTGCCAACTTCACTGCTTTGCGCTTGTCTTCTCAAACCATCATTTCTACTTTTTCTACTACTGATAAAACAATTATTTTTACTTCTACAATAAATTTATCCGCATTTTTAAGCCTTATTTTATTTAATTATTAATTAAAAAAGTAATAAATTAAAATTCATTGTCTATTAAACATCATTTTTGAGGTAATTTAATGAAAATCACGTGAAAAAAAAATGGCTATCGGCTGCTCTATGCAAATAAATAGACGCCATGTTTGTTTTCCACGTAATGTATTTGCTGACGACTTTAGACGTGTTCATGGTTTTTATCAATATTTTCAATGATCAGCAAAGATTAGATATTGTACAACTGTGAATTGTTGTAAAAATTGTTTTTTCAATTATAACAAATCCATTTTCAATCATGTTGAAAGCTGTTATCCTTATTGGTGGGCCTTTAAAAGGTAAACAAAATATGACTAAACAGGTAAACCATTGTTAATTGTTTTTTAAAATAATTAATTATTTATTTTTTCCAGGCACTCGTTTTCGTCCACTATCTCTAGATATTCCTAAACCACTTTTTCCAATTGCTGGACTGCCAATGATCCAACATCACATCGAAGCATGCCGAAAAATTCCAAATTTAAACGAAATTCTTATCATCGGTTCATATTCAGCTGGAGAACTTCAATCTTTTGTCCAAGAAATGATGAATACATATGGAATAAGTATCAGATATCTTCAAGAATTCACTGCTCTTGGTACTGCTGGTGGCATGTATCATTTTAGAGATCAAATAAGAGCTGGAAATCCAGAGGCATTTTTTATCATGAATGGAGATGTCTGTGCTAATTTTCCTCTACAAAATATGCTTGAATCTCATCGAAATTTATCGGCTGAACTTACAGTATTGACTACGGAAGCAACTAGACAACAATCTTTGAATTATGGTTGCTTAGTTTTGGGGAAAAAAAATTCTATTGTTCATTATGTTGAAAAACCATCAACTTTTGTGTCAACGTTGATCAATTGTGGAGTTTATCTAGCTTCTTTAGACATTTTTCAGATCATGGCTGATGTTTATTATGCTAGACAAGACGTTGACTATTGCGCGTAAGTTAAAGATTAAATTAAAATTAATATTTGTATTATATTTATTTGACTATTTATTAATTGATTTATTTTTAGGTTAATTAAAAAATACAAAGATTCATAATTAAATATAATTTTAAATTAATCTTGAATGATTATTTTTGATATTATTTATATAAAAACCTTTTAAATGAAGGAATTATTTAACTTTTTTATAGACAAAATAACAATAATGGCAAAGATCCAGCACACATTTCATTAGAGCAAGATATTCTAACACGTTTAGCCGGCACAGAGAAATTATTTGCTTGTCAAACATCCAACTGGTGGTCTCAAATAAAAACAGCAGGCTCTGCTATTTATGCTAATCGACATTATCTTGATTTATACAAAGAAAAACAACCAGACCGATTGGCTTCTGCATCTAATGCTAAATGCCATATTATTGGAGATGTTTACATTCATCCAACTGCTATTGTAGATGCTTCAGCTGTGGTAATTATCAATTTAAAGAGACTCTGCTATTGACAAAGTAGTATATTTTAATTCTATTTCATGATAAAACATAGAAAAAACGTGAATTATTTTTATAAATTGGCCAAAAGAGTAAAGAGTGGCCTGAAGAAAATAATTCGGTTAATTTATTTAAATATTTAGATGTAGATCATAATATCAATTGTCTTACATCTTCATTGTTGTTAATGAATTTATGAACAATAAGCTAAACTTCATTTAGGTTGATACTTTATTGTTTATGTATGTCCATATAAGTTTTGATAGATGTATTTAGATCTTAGTTCTATCATTTAATAATCTTTAACATTTTTTTAGCTTGGTCCTAACGTCAGTATTGGTGGAAATACAAAAATATCTGCTGGAGTACGAATTCGTGAATCAATTGTTCTGGCAGACGCTCAAATTCAAGCACATTCTATGGTCTTACATAGTATTATTGGACGTAAAAGTGTCATAGGAAAATGGTCAAGAGTTGAAGGGACTCCATGTGATCCAAATCCTAATAAACCATTTGCAAAAATGGAAAATCCTCCATTATTTAATACAAATGGGAAATTAAATCCATCAATATCAATTCTTGGTACAAGTGTTCATTTAGCAGCGGAAAAAATTTTACTTAATTCTATTGTTTTACCTCATAAAGAATTAATGAGAAATTTTAAGAATGAAATTATTTTATAACCATGATATTTATTATAAAAGTGCAATAATTGAAGTTAATTAAGGTAAACGGTCCAATTGATAATCATTAAAGGCATTAATTAATTTTTATTTTTTTTTTTGTTTTTTATTAAAGATGAATTATTTTTATAATTATATTCATTAATAGTTTTTAAGATGGAACTTTTTAAAAGTCTGAATATTTTTAATGAATTTTTTAAAAATAAAGTAAAATTTATTCATCAAAATAATTATCTTCCAAAGTATTTTAGTTTGAAATGCATAATAAAATTGGTCCAATTACTTTAATTTGATAAAAACTATTTAATAATTAAACAAATTGATAATAATGTCAATTTATAAATTTTTTTATATGTGAATTTTGTAGTTAATTCATTCGCACAAAAGTTTATATAAATCAAAGATTTTAAATTAATAAAAGGTTATTTTTAAAATTTGCCATAAATTATTAAATAATTATTTATAATTTATACTTTCTAAATAATAAAATACATAAAGAATAAGTATCCCAGATGCACCTGGATTTAAAATATTTACCCTGAAGGCGAATTTATTTATCGTAGGAGGTTAGTTTTGCAAATTCCTCACTAGTGGCGCTGCAAATCACGATTTCTTTGCTTTTGTGTAGTGCTTTTGTATTTTATATGTAGCTAAAAGTCCTTTAATTGTATTTGTGTACGATAAAATAGTCCTGTCGAATCAACAGGTAGTGCGAATTCTTCTCTTATAATTTATCATGTTTTTCATCCCCAAATAAACTCTAAAAATGCGTAAAAAATAGTGCTTTTATGTTAAATTAATGTTTAATTTGTTGTATAATTATTTAGAAAGGTTTAATGAATTGAACAAAAGTAGAAATAAAGCCTTACAGGATTGCTGGAGCAAATTCTTTAGATTCCACTGCTGGTCCAGGTTGACCAGCAGCATCCAGGTTAAGAATGTCACTTGAGTGATCTCGTCAATGACACGTGAAGAATGCGGTGAGTATTTTATATTTGAGCTACATTTACAACAATTACTTATCGTTAGTAATGATTGTGACCTCAAGAAATCAAGTTAGTTCATTTCTTTAAAGTTATTTGGTGAATAAACAATCCCACTGTGTCATTTGAATCCACAGTTTTTCAATTTTTGGAGTAAAAATTGTTGATAAAAAATATTTTATAAAATTTAGCTGATGTTAGTTAATTATTCAAAAGCTAAATAATGGATAATTTTGAGTAATATGATTTTTAAATTTGTTTAGCAGACTGTTGTTCATCATTTGACATTGCTGAAACGACCTACTGGATGATCCCAATGGCCCACGGAGGCCCATTATGGCCCAGCATCAGCAACTACAACAACAGCATGAATTTCTACCACTTTGTGATGTTTTATTCAACATAATTTCTCTGGCATCTTATTTCTGCGATGTCGTTTTTGATCTGGCAATGGGTTATGCCCTGGCCAACTATTCTTCAGCACCATCAGTGTTATTTCCACTGACTATTGTACTTGTAGTCACTTCTCTATTAGTTTCCCAGGTAATTTATCATTTTCAGCTTTTCAATATTGTGTAAATACCTGTGAAAATTTTTAAAACATTGTGCCATGTGATATTAGTTAATACTATTTGGTGAACCCTAGACAAAGATGAAGGACAGGTGGGGTTTTTTTAAAATCTAACTAGAATTGCATCAAAACTTATTGCTGAAGTAGGTATTTAAAATGGATGTAAACAAATTTATCATTCAAATAAAATATAAAACTACTAAAAAAAACTTAGTACTGGACAAACTTTTATTTTACTCATCAGGTTACTAAAAAGCATACTAAATAATTTCAAAGTGATTTCAACGAAATCAAAAAGTTTTCTACTTACAATCTAGTGTGCTTTTCATTGACCTGATGATCAAAGGCAGGGTTAAGTAAACTTTGGCTTAATCACCTTTGACCAAAGGTTCAACTGTCATTTTTAGCTTTTCTCATTGCAAAAGACTTGAATAAACAGAAAAACTTTAAAAGATATTATTTTATAAGATCTTTATATTTAATTGTTTTTTTAGTCTTTACCATTTCTTTCCTTTTTTAAGGATAGCAGTAAATATCTCTAGACTAAATTATTCAAAACACTTAGATGGAATAAATTTAATCTGTAATTGGAATGTTTTTATTAATAAATTTAAAGTAATCAATTTATTTCAACAGATTGTGAGTATGAGATGGTACTTATGGGGTGCAAGAGGCAAATTAACACTCCCTGTCGAGTCTCCAACTCCAACAAAATCAAGATTCAACACCTGGACTGTCTGGTGTGTGATTTTTCTCCATACAACTCAAATCGGTGTGCTATGGCGATACTTCAAACTTTTCATACCAGTGGACTTGGCTTATGTAAAGCACGAAGTACGCGAGTTATGTGTGTTACGTTTAATTCACGCATTTTGCGAAGCAGCGCCAATGTTGCTGTTGCAATTGTACTTACTATCAATAGGAATAAGTGGAAATGCAATAAAAGAAGTAAAAAGAGCATCAGAGATAGCAGAAGATGACAAATTAAGAGAGCTTACTGCAGTTTCAGCAGGTTTATCACTTTGGAGTGTCTGCTGGGCAGTAGCAAGCTTCAGCAAAGGCGCAGCAAGACTGAGAAATTTGGAAAGACTTGTTTTAACATGGTTAGGAGTTTTAGCCCAGTTAGCATGGAGACTTGGAACTGTAAGTGCAAGAGTTGGTGCTCTAGTGGCATATGCATCTCTTTATGGAGGCCAATGGCTACTTGTTGTGCTTGCTCTACATTGGCTATCGATGCTTACATGGCTTCTACTTACTCCAGATGGTCTTTTCCATGGTGGAGAACGTCTTTCATTTGGACGTAAAACTTTTTTAGCATCATTACTTGCATTTGTCTATGTCTTCGCTTATGTGAATCTTCACGAAACGAATCACCGACAAAAGATGATCATTTTTTACACTGTGATGTTCTTAGAGAACTCTCTATTGATTGGGGTATGGGTTGCTGGTGTACACGGCCAAGAGATTCAACCTCATCATTTTAGACCTTTTGTGATGGTGCTAATTTTATTCGCTCTGTTTTTTGGAGGTCTGAGTTTTATGGGCCTCTATTACAGATTTTTTCATGTCAGAAGACTCCGGTACGAATCCGGTGGTCGAATGAACGTTAATAGTTCTCGACAATGTCCGAATTCAGACATTAGTGATGAGAAAATAACATACGATGAAAAGCTTACAAGTTTGTCGACAAGACAAAGGAAAGTTAAGCTTGGTAATAATGGAATTCCTGGTGTTTTCAACTGCAGATTTGCTAATCCAACTGTTGTCAATCCCAATAGAAAGAAAAAAAAACCAACAAGCTTTGTGCCACCTCCTACGACGAATTTAAATGGATTCAATGAAGCCAAGCAGATTTCAATGCATGGAAATTCCAAACAATTGATTCCTTTTTGGAAAAAACCTATAGCTGGAGATGAAGATACTTCTAATGGATCCATTGGTGCTATTGGAACGCTTAATGTTAATTTAATTAGAGAGAAATTAAGAGAAAAGAAGCAACAACAGCTCAGAGAACTTCGTGCCATTCAAGAAGAAATTAAAGAAGGCAAATTAGTGCCACCACCTTCGGCATCAACTTCTTCATTCTCTTCTGCACTTTCTCAAACCAAGGCCAATCATCCTCCACCCAACACCAAACTACACACTTCACCAAATCAAACTTCAGTGATAAATCAAGTTCAGAGTGATGTTTTGCTTAATCCTTGGCCACCAGTTAAAATGCACTGTCTCTTACCTCCAGTTCCATCATCGTCGTATCATCCTCTTATGTTACCGGGTAGTTCTTGGAGAGGTTCCAGGCCAGAAACACCAGAAATTTTACTTGCACCTAGATGTCTTCCTCATCACTATCCTCATTGGATCGCTTCCGATCATCGGTGGGTTTAATTGTTGTTAAAAATATGATGAGATTTGATTTGGGTAAGCACACTAGTAGATGGACAGATAAAATTAGATAAAACATTTTAATATTTTATTGATTAATCGGATTTTAAATCAAAACTAAAAAATAGTTTAATAGACTTCAATTTTTATTTTTTTATAATTTTAATTATTTATTCATTTTTTGAGAGGTGTCCATCTGGTGATAGATTTAGCTTAGATCAGTGTTATGAGATTTTTAATAAAATCTGATGAAGTCTAGTTTAAAAGCTTATTTTTATGAGATATGATACAATCTAATCAGATTTGAATAGATCTAGGATTTTATTGTATTAAATCTGTCTAAGATTGTAATTAAATTTCGCCAGATTTTGACCAATCTGATATCAGATTTATCCAAATCCAATAAGAATTTACTTTAAGAGTCTAGTTACTAGGCTTCGAAAGAAGTAAAAATTGAAATTTTTTTTGGACATCTACCGAAAAAAAAAACTCTAAAAAGTTTATTGGTTAATATTTAAAAAAAAAAGCGATATATTATTTATAAAAAAATTAAATATCTCGAAAACTATTTATCGTAGAGAATTGAGACTGGTTTTATTTTATTCTTCATAAAAATCTCTATAAATTATATAATACATGTCTTGATCTCTGATGTGTCGTTTTCGAAATATTAATTGAAAAAGGTGTGAAAAAAGCTTCCTTTTTATAATCAAAACAAAAAAAACTTCATGTAACATATGGTCACAAATGCTTTTCCAAACTTTGTCATTCATGTGCAGATTGGCTTTGGGAACAATGGTGATAAAGATTTTTAGTATGAAGGAGAAAAAAGTTGTTTTTGAATGTTAACATTTAATATGATATTAAACACGTCTCATTATATTAAGAATATCATAATAGTGATCTAATAAAATCTAAAATTTTCTACTTTGGATGATAGATGATACAAAAATGGAGTACAATGAATGATTTGTTAATAAAAGCTATTTACTGAATAATTTTCAGGTTGCGGTCGAGTCAAAATAATAACGAGGATAGCTCGAAGGAGCCAGGAGAAGGCGAAGGTGAATTATCAGATATGGAAGGAAGTCAAGTGTCCTTACCGCGAAGTTACACACTGCCTCGAGAGTTTAAATATAACAATGTAAACAATTTCGTTCGTGAACGACGTGTGAATATGGGTAAAACACAATCTTCACGTTTTTATTTACCTTCAACCAACAGTTCTGATGGTAAGAATTTATTAAATATGTAAATATAAATGAAAGTATTGAATTAATTATAAACAAATAAGTCAGCGAATACAAATGAAATAAATATTTAAATAAACGCGGGATATTTAAATTTTATTTTTTATCATTAGGTGATGTTGATAGTGCTGACAATGAAGACGAAACGGATTCAGAATTGCAGGGAGATGCAAAGTATGAACAACACTTGAACCAAGACGACATTTTTCAGAGACGGTTTAATTTTGTCAATGGAGGTGAAGTAGGCGATGGTACGAATACAAATAACGCAGACACTGAAACGGTTAAGTCGATGGAAGGAAGCTTAGGTTGTTATTTGAATAATTCATACGGCTCGAGAGTCAATCAATTGCTCAAAGCTAAAGTAAAGCATGAAACTAAATTGTGAACTGATGGTTCTTCTTTCATTATTTTTTATCTCTCAGATATCACCACGAACGCTTTTAGTAGATTAAGAGAAAATTATAAGACTGGACAAATGAATAAAAGCCATAAAATGTAGATTGGTTGGTTCAATAAAAAAAAGTTGTTTTTTTTTATTGACAATCAAAAAAATCAAATATCCGTCCATTGACGTAAAAAAGAAGAATTATTTTACACAAATTAGTTGAGTTACCTATTCATTCAATATATTTTAGAAAAACTATTTATGATTAGATGTTGTTTTAAAGTTGGACTGAATTCAAATTTTTAATCAGAAAAAAAAGAAATTATTTTCCACAGATTATGGTGGTAATAATAAATATTTTGTGATAATTCAAGTTCTAATTGTAAGATAGTACATTTTTTTTCATGCATTACATATAAAAAAAATTTTTTTCTATCAAAATTCTAAAGGTTTTTGGTGAATCTCACTGTCATTAACTGTTCATTACACAATAATTTATTATAAATTCATTATTGTATTTATGTCACAAAAACTTGTGTATACAATTTTGCAGATGGTTGATGAATATTTTTGCGTAATGAAACATTAATAAATAAATTATATTCTGAGGAAAAAAAATCGAAGATAGTAATAACGCTAATACAGTTGAGCTTTGATGGATTTTTAGGGCGATTTCTATGTTAAACAATTGTCTAAAGAAAATTTTAGAAATGAAATATGTAGATAATTTCGACTTTTATTACTTAAATTATAGAAAAGTTTTAAAAGCATATGGTCGAGATTAAATAAATGACATTTAAAAATTTTAAAAGTGAAAAAAGTATTACTACTGATAAAATGGATATTAAAAATTGTTTAAAAATGTCGATAAATGTAATTTGATAATAAGTTAACTGATGATTATTAACATTTTTACATGAATAGTTTTTCCTGAATGGCATTTAAACTGTTTTTCTACTTTTCTAGCAATGATAATTCAATGATATTTTATAATTAAATATAATAGAATAATATAGATTTTTTTACACAAAGTATTTAAAAGAGAAGAAAATAAGTAGTCTAGTGGGAGAAAAATATTTACATAAATAAAGTTAAATTTTGTAAATAAAAATGAAATAAAATTAATGTGAAACCGAATTTTATCTTAAAATGAATTACATTCATTATCTGATATTTGATAACAACTAGTAAATTAGTGCGAAACTCTGGCACATAGTAGAGTAAAATTGATTGAATAGAATTCTTCCGTTTAATTAGGATTTGGTTCAGAGATACGTAGATCGAAATCACGATTTACGGAATAAAAAGTACTAAAAAAAAAAAAAGAATAAAAATTAAATAGAAAAACAAAAACTATAGATAAATCATGCTCTAGTGGTTGATACAATTAACTTTTGAAGTTTATTTTTGTTAATAATTTTTATTTTTTATTAATTACTATTGTCTTTTTCTAGTAATTTTTTATTTCAAATATTGCAAAAAATGATTGCATCATTATGGAAATTGACTGCTTTAATAAAAAATTTTAAAAGACATCTAGGAATTTTAAAGTAAAAATATAAATGATTGTTTCAATTATTTTCTTTTTAATAATTTAGAATAAAAATGGTAGGAAGATGATTTTTTTAATTATATTGGCATAAAGATGGTCTGATTTTTGTCAAAATAAAGATGATGTCTTAATTTATGTCCGAATTGTAAAGAAAAATTCTTAAATCTACATGTTAATTTCTTTAAAAATATTTTTAATAATAATTTTTAATGTTTTAAAACCAAAAACTACATAAAAAATTATATTCTTCATAAGTTAATTACATCAGACTAAAGCACAGGTATGACTTTAAAATTCTATGCTGTCAATTTTCTAGAGTTATGTTTATCATCAAGAATTAATTTTTATCAACTATATTATAATGAATTAATAATATTTAAATATTATTATTATTATTATTTTGTGTAAACAATACTTTTGTTACCATGATTACAGTTAAATCATTTTTTAAACGATAATTATTCGAAAGAAGAATAATATTTATAAATTCTTTTAAAAAAAAAACGATTTTTTACTGTTATTAACAATATGTGATTGTTGTTCATGCCATGACCAATCAACAATTGTATCTTATTTCAGATATTATGTAAAGTCTAGTTAAATTCATACCAACATCTAAAACATTATTTATATTTTTCTAAATTCTTACAATTTGTTTTAAAAAATTATCATCCAATTTTCTCAAATGAAAATCTTTTATATTATTTTCTTAAAATGAATCATTGGAAATTCAGAGTTTAAAATTATAATAATAAAAATTAATTCAAACAATTGAAATAAATCAAAAAATAATAATTCAAACATTAATGATTTTATGTAAATATAAGACATTAATTATATTATTGTCTTAAATAATGTGATAGTTTTAAAGAAAAAATTAACTGCTGGAAGTGATTTATTTAAACAACAACTGGACTAAATCACCCCAAACTCTAATGTTACCATGTCATTGTCAATACCCATTGATTGACACCTCAGCGAATACAATATCATTTTTTTTTTCGCAAGTTATTGTTCCGGAAAAATGTGTCCACATACATTGATATACACCCACGTTTGAATATTCACATAAAAATAGTCACAAATGATTTGAAAAATTTTCTAATACATGAAAATATGTTTAAACTTGCTATTTCAATTCTTAAACTCAGGATAAATAATAAAACTCCTTTTATAGATTGACAAAAAGAGAAAACTGAATATAAACGTAGCCAGGGGATAAAAAAAGAAAAATTTGAGTGAGAGGGATCTGATTGGAAGGACAAGAGAGGCACAAAATCGGTGATTTACGGTAGAGTACCTGGGATCTGTTGGCACGGCAAGTTCACTTCAATAACGCAAATGTGTGTAAGTGGATTGATACACACAAAACATTAGAGAGATGCTTCTATAACTGATAGCATAACGTCTATAGCCTATAACATACAGCCTATTTCATATACACAGACTGTGATAAAGATATACATAGTTCCAGATCCCACTTGGTTTCCATGCCTCCATGATTCTCTATATGCCCGTACATGTACATACATACATCAATACACTAGTATCCATGCGTATGTATATAACTTTACTACCACCAGTATCAACCATTCTGACTATAAAGAGTCCGTAGTAGCTGCTATGGATACTAGACACTAGTAGAGACTATTACTGCCACCAGCAATAAGTTTGTATCCCGCAGGAAGGTACTCATCCATGTCCTGCGGGCATTGACTATTGATCAGGAACTCTCTAGTAGAGAACACTTGACGTTTTAGCTCAAATTCTATTGATCTTGAGTCATTCTTCTAATCTTTTATATCATTTTTCTAGCTTTTTTGTGCTATTTTTCATGAACATCTTCTAACCTTCTTCATTCTTTCATTTACTTTGGAATTTAATCTTAAAAAATGAAGAAGTAAATATTGATGAATTTTTATTAATTAAATCATTGCTAAATATGACAATGAAAATAAATAGAATTATATTAATACTTTGATATATTTTTAAACTCATTCCAGAAGTGTTATTTAATACTATCAAGCTACTGTTGATGACTGGATAACTGTAATCATCAAATTACCTTGAATGTAGTTTTGTTTTTGGATTAATCTCCAAGTCAATAAATATTCGTACACTACTAAAAGAGATTTGTGATGGTCAATAAGATTTTTTAACTGTTAAATAATATTTTGTTGCCATAAAAGAAATTTTTGCAGCTATTAAAAAAAAGGTTCACAATAGAGTCTATGGATTTTTAACTCTATTTTGTTTCAACTGATTTAGATTAAAATTATTTTACATTCTTTACATAATTATTATTAAAATTGTTGTTGATGATTATTTAGTTGATTATAATTCTGGTTAAAAATTTTATAGTTGGAATTAATGAATTTCATTATTTTTAATATAAAAATTACTCATTTTTTCATAACTGATGTTTTTTAATCTTACAAAAATTACTTTCTTTATTTAATGTATTATTTTTTAATACAAAATCTCTTTTATTAGTCGATATATAAACTATTGAAAAATTAACAAAGAACATTAGAGTAAAGTATGGGAATTCTTTTAAGGTTAAGAATTCAAAATTTTGATGAAAAGTTTTTTTAATAACAATCAACATCATTGAATTCATTTATAACTTAAACACACGTCTAATTTATTCATTAAACACAACGAAATTAATCCATACCTTTCTCTGTCATGGCAAAATAAATCCTAGGTTAAGGTTGAAAATTGCAAAATTGCATGAACGTAACCGAAGTTTACCGAAAACTCTCGAAAATAATTTCTCCCACTCTATGAATCCACCCTTCTCTAGATTATTCACCAAAAAATGGGTGGAGCTTGGGCTTTATAGAAGAGGAAGTGGATGAATTTCCCCTTAAACTTGTTGTAGTCTATTTTACCCCTTCGATCCTCATGATCCTTTGTCTGTTCCTTTAATTCTTGTAGAGTGGGAGTGAAGACTGACCCTACAGGCTTCTTTCAATAGCTTCATCTTGCCTGTTAAATTCCTTCTAGTACACCTGTTCTAACCCTTTTTGACACTCCCTTTAAAGAGAGAAAAAAGAAACACGAAATTTCACGCTTTGCTACCTCACTCTTACATCACAGAAAGCCAAGGCTTCTATTACTCTCCTTTTTCAAAATTATTTTACCATAAAACCTCCCTTTAAAATCAGAGAATTACGTACTTGTGAATGGACCAGCATCAATGTGACAATCAATAAACTTTGAACCCCAACCCTTGTTGTACTTCAATGTCCAAGTATTTATTTACAATCAAAGTTAGTCTAATTTATGAGTAAATCATTAGTATTACCTTTGAAAAAAAAAATGGTGCAAATGACTCGGCAGCGTCGTTATTATAATTATCGTAACGTAGAGTATCGGAGCGTGGGAATTGACTCTGGTGAAGGATAAGAGAGCGGTGAGAGGTTCACAATGACGTGGTGGAGAAAGGGAGGATAATGTTACAGCGCCACTGTAGTAGAAAATGGAAGGTGTGTGTGTGTCGGTGTAGTGTGAGAGAAACAACGGAATAGCGAGTGAGGGCGCTCGCAGTGACTTATAAGAGGGAGGAGGGCGCTAGTAGCGGGGGAAGCCGTGGGTCCAGGCCAAGCACAACCGGTCCAACTGCCGCAGTTGTGAAGACGTGGTGACATTAATCGGTTATTTTTTGTCATTTTACAACGTCACAGAAACCTCTAAAATAGCTAGGACCAACTAAAAATCAATTATGGAGTCGAATTGACGTTAATCTAAATAATAAATAAAACTTATATGGAAGATAATAATAAATATTTGTGCGGCATTGGAGTGGAATTAGTTGTTTTCTGAGTTCCGGGAGATGTCGGAAACTAGACGAAGTTCATCGATGAGGAAGTGAAAGGTGTGTAGGTGGAAGAGGAGCTGTAAAATCGTGATGAGGATTGTGTCACGTATTGAAAACGAGTACTACGAGTACCGTGGCACTTATGGAGATCGAAAGGGCCTCCTTATCTCTCTTACTACGTTCTTGAGAAAAAAAACGACGCGGTGGCACGACGACTGGACTGGTGGCCTGACAAGACGAAAGAGACCGGCGTCGTCGTTGTGGTCGTTAACCGGCACTCAAAGAGATCTTAATATTCCATAAGGAATTATTTTATATTGAACAAATAAAATAATCTTATTCTGTAATTATTTTTCCATTTTCTCATCCAAGTAATTGTTTAATACAATTTACTTTGTACTTATTGCAAGGAGTACTTTTTTCAATGTTGATGAAGAATTAATGACATTGTTGTCAACTTTTTTGACATTTTTAATATATTTTCAGAGATTTTTGAGGTTATTGTTGGATTCATGTGGTAATAAAACCTCGAATTCTCAAGGATTTTAACATTATTACATTATTCATGCTAAATTGCATGATAGTATGGTAAAATTTGATTATTAATAGTCCTGAAATTGGTAATAATGCTAAATAGATAATCGTGAAATGTTTTAAAAATGGCCACGATATTTTTCAGTGAATTTTTACGGATGATTTATCCTTGGGGTTAGAAGTATTGTGGTGATATTTCTAGGAAAAGAAAAAATGTTTCAATTCATGTCCAAGTGATTTTAGTGATAGAAATAAAAGGTCAATAAAAGTAATAAGTCAAGAAAAATTTTAAAACAGTGTTTTGATTGATGATTTCTTCTTATTTTTTTATTTTGTATCAAGTGAAAGTTTTTCTGTGATGTGTTGGTCATTATTTTTTGTCTTTTCTTTTGCAAAAAAAGTAATAATATTTGCTAATTGTCGAAAAAATATTAATTTTGGGTGAAAATAAGTGAAAAGTGAATTTTATTAATTGATTAATTAAAGTGGATTTGATTATCATACAATTGATAGAGGGGATTTTTTTTATTTATCAAAGGTGTGGAAAATATGCTGAAGTTTTTAACGCACAAATTAAGGACTCACTCGATTAACGAGGATCCGAATCAAGAAAAGGTTTGTAGAATATATTTTTCAAAAAGTAATTATTCCTTATTTAATTATAAGTAGTAAATAATGACAAATATTTTTTGTTTTATTTATTTTATTTTTTTTTAAATTTAATTTTAATGGATAAAATGATTTTAATAATTCTCAAAGACTTTATTTTTTTAATTAGAAATAACAATAAATAAAAAGTAATTCTCGTTTCCCAGAATTATTTCCGCACGATTAACACATGAGAATTTAAGTAATCTCTTTCTACATCCCCTTGTCCTATTAACTTGTACGTGAGCTTTTTAAGTATCATGATCTTTCTAAAAGTGTTTATTATTATTTAAATAATTTTTTCAATTAAAACTATTAATTTTACTCCCTTTTTTTTTTTTTATACTACTGTATATAACAACCACTTCCTTATCCTTCAATTATAATTTTATTTTTATTTCAATTATTTTATATTTTAATAATTTTATATTAAAAATAAAATAATCTGAATATTTTCTATCAAATAATTACAATTTTCTGTTTTGTTTAAAAAGTTTCTAGTTATAAAACCTTGATGATTTTTTATTTATTTAAACTTTAATATAAAGTTAATTTTTTTTATTTTTATAATTAATTTATTAAAATATTTTTGTTTTTTTTTTCATTAAAAGAAAAGAAACGTGAAAAATCGAAGTTACAAAAGCAAAGTTTTTCTATCTTTAATAAATTAAAATAGAAAAATATATTGAAAAGAATTTTATATAAATACAGAAGGAAAAAAAAAAATAAAATCCCTAGAAAAAAAGATGATAAAAGTCCATTAAATACCGCTAAATTATTATGCAGAGGCTGTCCCTCTTTAAGGGAACATTAAAAAAGAATTGATTTTCCCAAGTTTGCCCGAGAATAAAGGAATAAAAGCATCGTCAAAGGTTTCCCAAGTTGCCATGTTTTTAGGACAGGTTAACGAACGAGCAAACGTTCGCAGAACGGTGTAGTAGTCACCACAACGGTCATACTCTAGGGGCTGAGAGGAGGAAAAAGAGAAGAGAATGAGAGGGAGGTAAAGAGGAAGAGGCAAGAGAACTGCGAGAGTTTTGTAGGGATTTTTTTTCTTTTTTTTTCGAGTAATTTTACGTAAAATCTGAAAGCGCCCTCTGCGCAGGTGCATAAATTCCTAATTATGCAAATAAAAAATGCATATGCAGATATAAACTTTCTTTCTCGCCCTACTGTTGTATTTTCCGATGTTATTTCATTATTTATCTTAAAGAATAACACATGTACTAGGAATGTTTGTCTGGTAATTTTTATTTAATTAAGAATCCCATAAAAATCTAGGGATTTTTGGTCATTTTTATTCATTAGGTATTTTTATTTTTCTAGCAAATAGTAGATTTGGGGGTAGTTTAAAAAGTTATGTATAGAAATATTAATTAAATCATTATAAAAATATGTTATTTTTCTTTCGTGTCTTAACTAAAGTTCGACCATTTTCCCTTACTTCTTTTTTACCTTATCGGTCTTTTTTTTTACTTTTATTTTTCTCTATAGATAGAAATAGATATCGTCATTGACTTCAATAGCCATATCGATTCGTTGTATTCTTTGTTACAACCAAGAAAGACCAAGACCTGGCTATTGGGGTGGGTGCATTATCGTATGTTCAACCACGCTTATCAAGATCTACGTTCCAATAAATCCCATTAATTGTCATACCTTTCTTAATATCTTTTTTATTTTGTAAATTTGATTTATTTCGCATCTCTAATCATTTTTAAATACTTTTGCAATTATTTCTACATTATATTTTTATTGTATAATAACCACATAAAATGTGTAATTTTTTTTAATGTGTTTTATATAAATAAAATTAACAGGTATTTTATCCAAAGGCTTCTCGAATCATCACTTCATATAGAAAAGCTATTAGTATTATTTAAAAAATAATTGATACTATTTGAATAATTATTAAGACTAGGATTTCGAAAATGACTGCGTTTTATTATAAAAAATGATTTTATTAAATTTTAGTGTTTTATTTTGAAACATTAAAAGTGTTTTAATATTACGTTACCCATTTAATTAACATTGTCTTGATTTTAAAACGTTTTTAAGCGATAAAATTGCAAATTGGCTTATAAATGAATTATTTCCTGACTCTTTGGGATTTTCTAGAAAGAAACCGAAGTACAGCCCAGTCTTAACAATAAAAAAAACTCCTGTACCTGTAAAAAATCACTAGAAATGAAATGTCACTAAGATTATAAGAAAATTCCCCAGAAATACTGGAATTATTTTGAGCTAAGAACATTGTTATAACATGAAAAGAAAAAAAACATCGGAAATTTGGGTATATTAATTTATAAAAAAACTAATTTATTTAAATGCCAAAAGTGTCATTGATTTTGATGCATGAATAAGTGTAATTTCCAAAGAATTGAGTAATGTAATAACTTATTTAATTCCTCACTTTGTTTAATTTTTCAGGTGGATGATGATCACGATTCGGGAACTGAATCAGATGACGAGTTTCAGGATGGCATTGGAATTACAAATGACCTCTCAAGTCGTAAGTACTCTTGATCTTTTTTCTAATCATCAAAATAGGGAAAAATTATTTTCGGACATTGCTTCATATTTTCACAAAAAATTAAATTTATTTTTGATGCTAAAAAAGGAGCATGAGTTCACTGTGTACCACAGGACGAAAATTAAACAATATAAAAAATAAAAATCATTTTTGCTTGTTAATAACAAATTGTAACAATATTTTGTCGTTAGAAAGTAATGCAAAGTCATTTGCAAAAATATTTAATTAACAATAACCAAATTTATTTTCAATACTGTCTGTAATTAAAGCAGAAAAAAAATCTGTTGTAATTGCAATAATTATCTGTAAAAGATAAAAATAATTATCTGATCAAATGAAAGTTTATAACAATAATCACTTCAAATTATTTAAATAAATTATAACAATTGTTATAATTGACTTCTTAAACTTAAAATCATTTCAAGTGCATTAGAAAAAAATAATTATGTTAATCAAAAGTGTGACGTCATATTTAAAAAATTTCCCTTCGCTTGATGTTTTTTAAAATAAAAATACCTACAATAGTTATAGATTTTTTAATTAAAAAATAAATAATGTATAAAAATAAAATTTTCTCGAAGAAAATAGTTATGAAATAAAATAGCAGCAAATGGAGATTTACTACAGTAGAAAAGAGTAAACAATTTAATAAAAAATAAGCATAAGAAAAAGAGAAAAAAAAAGGTAGAATGGAGCATAAAAATAATAGAATGCAGTAGATAGTTTGTGGATTGACTTGAAAATGTTTCCGATACTTAAGGAGTAAATATTTCCGTTTGGGTGGAGCATGCATAACCAAGTGTTCAGGGAAACACATAAGGTATTGCTACGGTTCTGTAGACGTGGATATATATTTTACGTTGAACGCACGCAGAGCTTTATAGTCGTAATATTTCAAGTACGAGTGAGATACTCTGATAATATTTAAAACGTTCCTCACACGAGCTCTCTCGTACGTGCTTCTTCTTTAAAATCCCTCACTTCTTATATACATCTCTTGTGAATTGCACGGATAACAATCACTTCTCATTGTTGTGGATCGTTTGAGAACATTTTAATTGTCTCTAAATTGGTATCACTAGTTACATATCTCGGTACACATTTTTCTAATAATCTGACATCATGTTTATTCTCAGGAATATTTTTTTTAATTTATGTAAAATACGAAATCCCCAGATAGAAATATTTTTATATTTATTCTGTCAAAATATTGGTTTATATCATTTAATTTATAGCTTTTTTCTTTTACAATTAATGAAAGTGAACACAATTTTAAAGACACCTTCTTCTATTTGAAGAAAACAAAAAAAATTTTTAAATAAATTAAATGAAATCCCGAGGACTGTATTTTTTTTTTCTAACTATTATTATAATTTTTTTTAATCCTTCAAATTTAGATCTTTAGAAAAAAAACCTCTTTTCATAATTAATTAAGAGAATTGTAATAAAAATTTAGAAATACTTTATCAACATTTAAACAGAATTAAAAGTCATTCTAATGATCTCCCTATCTATTAAAACTCATGACTTATTGTCAAGCAAAGAGATACAATTACAAAAACCGTTCGTGTAATTATAATTAAATATTTATAATATTTTTTCTTTTATAAAATCACAGAGATTACAATTCAATAATGATAATAACAAAAAAATTATTTAAAATTACCATAAGAAATACAAAAAAACAATAACTGAAGAATACCAAATTAAATCGACCAATTAGAAAAAAACGTAACCATTTTATTCGTTCGTCGATTGGTCAATTTTATTTTTGAATTTTCGAAATGAATAAAAATAAAAATTAAATAATATTTTATGTTGTTAACTTGAGACAACGTGCGTTGTATTTCTAGTTAAAACTATTTGTCTTTCTCCACAGTTTGTATAAAAATGTAATATGTTTATAACTTTAAATATTTTTTTTTAATTTAAAAATAAGTTTCTTTCTCTCCAATTTGTCGCAATTTTATTTTGTTTTTTATCATCTCTTAGCTGAATTACAATTTTTTATTTTCTAACATTAAGTAATTGTTCTAGTTTTTTTTTTTTTTTAACGGTAGCATGAATGGGTTGTGTTCAGAGGATCCTCCAATGAATCTTTGTCAAAAATTGAACAAAATATTTTTTCTTAAATAAACTAAAAATCCCTAGGAATTACTTACATTTCTTAGAAACATAAATATAATGCCTTCAAGTGGTTCAAATTTCTCCAAGTTCGAATAGCGGAATTCTCTGAATGAATTTAGGCTGAGAATGAAGATATATTTAACGATTTAATTCCTTTATGGCTCGAGAACGTGTGAGTTTTTTTTGTTTTTACCTTAATCTAGGTTGAACCTGTATTTATATACACGAAAGCCAAGAAAGAATTAAAAAAAAATGAATTTCATAAGGTCGTTGTTACGTAACTGGTTGGAGAATGATTTTTGTCGACGGCCCTAAGTCTGTAATCTGCTCGTACGTTTACCCTGAGACTAAAGAAGGGGAAAAAATGAACAGAGATGGTAACCTTCAGGCACCGATTAGATACGTGCTCTCTCACACTTGTTCACATGCGGCTCGCGTTCAAGTTCAAGGCCGTGACTTGTGATACATCTCTAATGTGCTATGATCTATTACAACCAAGTACTCTAGTTTTAAGAGTATTTTAAAACGGTAAAAATTTTTTTTTTTTTACTTCTTTATTATTGCTATGGAACTTTAAAACTCAGTTGGGCCTTATCGTACAATGAATCCATCAATATTCAAAAGCTTATATTCTCACGAAAAATTAATTAATTTAAATTGAAGAAAGCTCATTTGGTTTCTTTTTATGTTGGATGAAAAATTCACAATACTGATTATTACATGATTCTTTTTACACACTTAGATCTGTGTTAAAAGTGATTACAATGTTAATAAACTGGGTGACGTCATATTTAACACACTTATCCGTATTAAAATGAAGCACTTTGGATAACTAAGATTTACAATGCATTAATTGAAATCCATAATTTTGTTATATTTTAATTTTTTTGTTTATAAAAAATTACTATTGTTATTAATCATTGTTTGATCACATAAAGTTATTCATGATAATATTTTATTGGTATTAATTGGATATAATTACAGTAATGATTATTCAATGAATTAAAATCATTGTTAATTGTTTATAACAAATGGAATTTGTTTTAACATTTGATTAATCAATACATAATTGTCTAGAGTCATGTGAAGTCATTAGCAACTACTTTGTATTAATATTGACCTTAATTCTCAAAAATATTAATCATTCAATAAATAGAATCTATTTTAAATGTCTTTGTTTACTTAATTTGTTTTACAATCTTTTTGTTATAAAAAAAGCGATCTTCTTTATTGTATTATCTTTCCAATGAAAGTAGCCTCGAGTCGATATCATCAGTAGTTTCGAGATATCGAAAAAAAAAAAAAAAAACCAAACATATGTATACGTTTTTATACGGACGTTTGAACGTACGTACATCTATTTTTAAACCTTTAAATATGCTTTCAAATGTCTTAAAACGTTAAAAAATAATTAAATTATAAATTTTAAAAATCGATCTTATTAAAATGACTTATTAATGGGAAATTAATAAAAAAAAAAAAACTCGCATTTTGGTAGACTTTAAAATTTCTTTTTGTTATTTAAAAAAACAAAATTGTTCTTCACTTTTACATACAGCAGAGTTTATGTATTTTTAATTCCATCCTTTTTTTTCAATTGATTTATTTAAAATACTTAAAAACGTTTTAAAATCGAGACAATGTTAATCAAATGGATGAAGTCATATTAAAACACTTTTAACGTTTTATAATAATACACTAAGATTTACAGTGTATGTAGTGACTATTCTGATTAGAAATTTTCGACACTGAAAAAAGGATTTATTTATAATTAACATGTTATGTTTATAGTTAAAATTCTATATTAACTATTAATAAATCTTACCTCAATTAAACGTAATTTTTTACAGTGTAATTGACAATACATGAGTCGAGCTATTCCAAACGAATGAAACTACTATTAGTAAGTTCGTAAAAAAAAACTAGATCTATCGATGAACTTTGATTCACTGTTGTACAATTATTCACTCCAAAGTTATTCATGTTTAAAGTTAATATTTAAATTTTATGGTTTTCGTTGAAAAATGTTGTTATTAAATTTCCTTTCATGGAATCGATACTTCAATTTCTAAAACAAAGTAAATGAAGATAGTGCAAAAGTAGGAATGAAAGTATATGAAATTTCCAATAAAAATCTTGAAAGAACTTTGAAGTTACTTCCAACACGTGCGAAGTCAACTTTTGTATGAAATATACGTGGTATATCAATTCAACGTGACATCAATTGGAATTCTTTTATTGCTCTCCATGTTCTTATAAAATTGAAACATATATAATACAGTGGAAATATATGAGATAGTTGCCTACATTGCTTTACATAAGTAATATTTATTCATAATAATTCATTTGACAAGAAGAATTTTTATTTTTTTTTTTATTTATTGAAAAAAAATATTGAACTCACTATTTCTAACAATTACTATATAAGATTGAAGTATAGATTCGGGTTTCTATCCTATTGTTTGTGGGGGAAAAGAATAAATATGAATCAAAATACACGCAGAGAAATGTATAGTAAAAATTACCCTGAATTTTATAGTAATTTGGTGACACTACAGGGTGAGGGTAAAAATTACTATACACATTGTAAAAATTGCTGTGCACATTCTAAAAATTACCATATTGCATAATAATTTTTACCCTAATTTTACCCTAAAAATTACTATGCAGTATGGTAATTTTTAGAATATGCACAGTAATTTTTACCCTTACCCTGCAGTGTCACCAAATTACTATAAAATTCAGGGTAATTTTTACTATACATTTCTCTGCGTGTAGACTCTAAACAATTAAAAATGTTTAAACTATTACATCAGTTTTCGAATATCAAACTATAGCTTTTACAGCATCATTCTATGCAATTTAAGTCCCACAGCAAAACAAATTTAAGCTCCACCGATAAACTACAGGTTTAGTCCCCTAAGAATACGCATTTTCCGATAACCGTACGTTTTCTTACGACAGAAATACACGTTGGAATAAAACTTTGTTTTCCGGTAGTAATTAAACTTTTTTAGAAGCATATTAACCCATTAAAATCCATGGGATACCATCAAACTGAATATATAGTTCAATTCACACTGCAAAATCAATAAATATTGATCAGCTCCATTGCTGATTTTTTCTAAATTTCTATGTGACAAAAATGACGACGTTTTACAAATAAATTTTTAACTTTTGTTAACCCTCTTAATTTTAATATTAAGTGTTTTAAACATTTCTATGAATTATTTTTAAAATATCAGCCATCAATTTTAGCCTCCTATACACTTCCTTTAGTATTGGCAAATATTTTGTCAGTGCTGGTGGAAGGTTTAAGTTGACTGATGAGAAGAAACAATTTTTGAGAGTCAAAGGTCTTCCGAATAATTGATAACGTAGAAAAAGAATCCAAAAGCAATGGATTTAATTGACAAAAAAATAATGTTCAACTTTTGGAAATTGAAAAAACAAGATAGGACGTATGATTAATTTGGTGGGGTGATTGTATCTACTGTGAAATCCATCATCTCTCTGTAATAATCACAAATCACAGGACGAGTCAGTGATCAAACTGCTTGAAGGGATGTAACGCGCGTTCAATACACTATATTGTCTATTCTATATATCGTTGTACATACACATGTATGGATACATACATCCAGCATGGCTGGGTAACCGAGTAACAGAGAATGCGCTTGTTCTATCTATGTGTACCATACATATATAATATAGATATATATATATACAGATGTATGTGTATCAGCATCCGCCCTTTGTCCTGAACTCTTTTGTTTCATCAGATCGTTACCCGAGAGTCTTCCGAGAAAAAAAAACAACAATTGCCGAGCCAAAAAAATTCTAATAAGGAGTTGTGCGGCTATCTACACACTCTTTGTGTACGATAATGATCTTGAATCATTTTGTTAACTCTGCCAATTTTTGGTTATTTATTTGGAATTATTTATTTACTTACCTGAGCATGAACGAGTTGGTGTAATTGGCCCGAAAATCGATCAATTCAACATGGCCTTTGTTTCAAGGTCATTACAGGCGTCCAGTACTTTCTTTTATGAAGGGTAAAAATATATATTCATGTCAAAAGATAGCAGAATTAATTGTTTTACTAATAACTATATCTTTATTTGAAAGTTTGTATGCAGTGTTTTTTTTTTTTTTTTTATAATAATTATAAAAATCAGTATAAAAATTATTCTGCAATTAAAAGTAACCTAAGTACTTTGCATTCAGCAAAAAAATTTGTTTCATGAGAAAAGCTGTTTTTTTCACTTGATTTAATTCTATGATAAGTTTTAATACAAATGATATTTAATTGATCATTTTTTTTTTTTTTCTAATGCTATGTAAATTACAATCTGTTATCGTGTAACAATGAGTAATTGGTATGATTCTTGAACCATTTTAAGGCTGTCGTCCATTGAGTTATTCCTTCTTTTTTTGATTTTTAACTGAATGACAAAATGGAACCCAAGTGAAGAATTAACTTATTATCATAACACAATAAAATATAAGTAGTTTATTGGCTGTGCTCTAGGTGTTGAAATGACTGACTAGATCTGTTAGTTTGAACTTCTTCAATCTTCCTATGATCAGGTCTTCATTAAACAGGTCTGTCGTGAGTGCATTAGGATGGATACTCATTCTGGTTCTGTAGTTGAAGCTTAATCTGCTTATTGTGTCTTGGACTGTTTCCATGTCCAGGTCGATTGATCATTTGAAGAAATTTTTGTTCTTTCAGACACTATGGGTCTTGATAAATAATTGTTAATTTAATTAATTGTTTAATTTAGTTAACTAATTGTTTGATAATTTTATTTAAAATGATTCAGATGCATTAAAGAAATTGTTACTCGATCTTTCTTCTTGTATACCTGTAAATATTCTTAAAGTTCTTTTGAAAGAATCTAGCTTGAAAAAAATTTTTATTTTGAAAATATAGAAAGAGTTAAAATGATGAAGAAAAAATGTAAGCTGCTTTTTTCAATACCAAAGCTCATCACTCAGGAAGGATTTACCCTTCAGATGTCTATAAAAACGGTTTATGGCAACTGATGACTACTTTATCTAAAAAATTTCCTGATGGAAGTAATGAGTAATCCACTTTTTCTCGTCTTATTCTCTCTTGCTTTTCTTCTATATTATATCTTGGTGTCTCACCACAAAGGGTGATATTTGAGGTGTTTGTGCCTCACCTTCTTTCACAATTTTCTCGCCTCGATGCCTCTTTCTTCCGCAGTGAACCACGATACTTCGTTTAGCTTTATCATACCTTACCCATCTAAAAGTACCAACCGTCTCATCGTTCGTAATTCACCAACCAGTAGCACAACTCATCCTTTTTTGCTTCCTTCTCATAAAATACGAGATAAAAATTTTTAAAAATATCTGACACATGATACACACCATACACTTTTATGTATTTCAGATTTATTTATTTTTTTTTAATATTTTAAAAATGATTTTTCTTCCTTTAATTATATCGGATTCTTTTTAAACTTAATGATTTCTAAAATGTTTTATATTTCTTGAAAATTATTAGATTCAAACAAATTTGCGATAGTGTTGGAGTTTAATATTATCACAGCAAATCTAAGTGTGTTATTCTTGTAGACACTTTTAACACACTAAGCCTCGTCAATGTTAAATGCCGTAAACAAACTATAGATTTTTTACACACTACAAAACGTGTAAAAAAATGGCTACAAATTATCTATAGTTTGTTTATGGACATTTTACATTGTAACCGGGAATACAGCATCAGAAGGCCGAAATAAATAATAAGAGGCCATAAACAGTGGAAAAATCGTTGAAAAACGTTCTTCTGAAGTAAAAGAAATAAACCTATTCGAGTAATGGAATATTCAATCGACTTATTGTGAATTTTATATGTAGTGACTGAATAATAACTCTAGAGAAGTTGGCGTAAAACCATAAGAAATTGAATTCTTAAAAGCCGGACGAAGATCGCATCATAAATGTTTATTATCTTTCTTGGTTATAGTACGCGAACGTTAACGCGTAATGGCTCGATTCTGTCTGGTGAAAAAGAAGAAGAAAACAATGTAGTGATAGAGAGAGAGAGAGAGAGAGAGTAAAAAAATGAAAGACAAGAGAGTTAAAAATTGTACAGAAAAAAAATATCGAAAATAAGAAGGACGAGACTATGTACGAAATACATCATTCATGCATTGCTTTTGGTGCTCTGATTTCCCATGAGGATTCGTCCGATGTATCGAGTGTCTTCATTAAAAAAGAATTCTTTCACTACTTTTTTATATTTTAGATATTTTGTTTCTCAATAAACATCCGGAGTTACTAAATAATTTTTTTGTTTAAAAAATATGCAAAAATATTGCCACCATGATTTACAAAAGTATTATTTCAAGTCCACCATTACTTGCACGTTTAGTGTTTAAATAAGTGTGTAAAGAAAATTAAACATTTAAAGTGTTTTTAATGTCAAACGTCTCAAACAAACTGTACAATTTTTTGGTACACACCTTTAAACGTTTAAAAGTCGACTACAGTGCAATTTTTAGCCTCGTAATTTTTACTTTATGTATATTAAATGTCAACATGCTATAGTTTAGTCTATATGTTAACACAGGGCCTCGTCATTTTTATTCTCAAAAAATTGGCCCGAGACGTAAAAATTATAGGAGTTTGACTGTAATCATAAAACCCCTTTCCGAAATAGCTATAAGTACAGGACAAAAAGTTTTAATGTGGAAAATAAGGCCATTTGGGCCTTGAGTTAATGAACTTAGTTTCATTGTAGTTCCACGACAAATCATAAAGTTAAAAATTTAGCCATTTTTAATCAGAAACCGTACTAATAATTATTTTGTTTAAATTGTTATGTTATTAAGAACGAGTAATTAGTTGGGTTTTTTTAACGGTTAAATACTGTACTTCATGATGATTTAAACCATGGCTAATTTTTGAATGTTTGATCTCTATGCAATAGGGTTGATTCAAGCTTGGTTCTTGGTATATTAGACAGTGGCAAAACTAACCTTGGTAAAATAATTGTGAAGTACTAGATTAGCACTAGAAAACCTAATAGGATTAGTTCATTTTTATATCAAGTGTACGTGCTAGGATTTTGATGTTGTTTAATGAAGAATTGTTCAGCTACTAGCATTCCACCATGACACTTAATTCTATGAGAGATGTGATAAATAATGTGATTAACAATCTTTTTCCTATTTCTAATAAGAAGATTCTTTTAGAATAGGTTATTTTTTAAACCAGTCTAGAATTAATGAAACCACAAATGTTATTTGCCTATTCAACAATTGGGCCTGGAATTCCAACTTAAATAAAGAAATGCCATTCTCGTGACTCGGTAATTGAATGATGGTCTAGGAAGGAAGGAAATAATTTTGAAAATGACATGAAGCTAGTGGATGGTTCAAGATGTTTTTCAAAGAACAATTATAATAAATGTGAGACTATCAGCATAAGAGGATAGAGTTTGTCTTAATATGTGAATAAATAAAATGTGGGTCGAGTGGAATTCGAGTTGTGAGATGATGGAGGAGGTAAGGGACGACGTCTTGGTAAACCACTGAAGACTCTGACGACAAAGACATTACGATCGATAGTCATGAGGTTGGTTTTGTTTAATTGTCGTAGAAAAAATGCACGCTTTCAAGAAAATTGATAAATAGTCAATATTTAACTATTTTTGTAGAAATTTTCTAGACTGATAAAAAAAGAAGAAATATCTGTCGTCATATTGTGATTAATTACAATAATTTTTCCAATGTACTTTTTAAAAAACACTTCATCATTGAACAAAAAAACAAATCCTATTTACTTCTTCGTTCAAAAGTGGCATATTTACGTGCAGAAAACAAATAAACAAAAATGATAAAAAATAAAAAGTAAAAAGTTGGATAAAAAAGGAGTAAGAAATGCTCTCTTCGTAGACTGTAAGAAATTATGATGTACATTGAACATGAATCACAGTGTGAATTTCCACCAGGCAGATGTTTCGTACGTGCCACAAACTAGGAGATAAATATCCTGGAAAAGTTGCCTCGTTTCCCCTCCTTACACACTTGTATCCTGAAGACTTGACCTCGGCCGCGCCTCGTTTGACCCTTCATTCGCCCTCCTCTTCCAAGTAATACTGTCCTAAGGGACTCGTACTTCGCAACCAGATGAGATTATATATCATACATAAACTTCATACTTAACGCTTGCCTCTTTTGCCATACGAAACTGATAAATTCCATTTGATGTTTGGGCGTATTTAGCCAACAGTATAATTAGGGAGGTTGAGACATTACTTTTTTCGTTATGATTTACGTTTATCTTCCTTTTGTTACATGATATCCTTCACTTTGTAATCATCCGTAAGATTATTGAGGAACAAATTAAAATAGCTGCCCATAAGAAAGCTCTTTTTCAATTAAGTAGTCTCATACAAATAAAATGAGACTGTCTGTCTGTGCACCGTGAATCCCAGTTTTCCAAAATGCATTATTTTAATGCGGATAAGTGTGTTAAATATGACGTCACCCATTTTATTAACATTGTAGTCACTGACGCAAACTAAGCTCCAAGAGTTATTCGCACGCTGTTGAAACGTAAATGACCATTTTTAGAATTCTTGTCTGTCTGTCTGTCCGGGGTAATTTCGGAAACGGCTGAACCGATTTTCGTTATCACGTATCGTACAGCTAGCAGTTATTTGAGTATGGGAACAGTGAAATTATTAATCCGATGTTTATCAATTTATTGATATTGAATTATGTAAGAAAGAAACATCTGTATCGTAAGCACTCTTAGGCTCGACTGACTCTAGAACTAAAACGCAATCAAATCATACTCTTATTATTTTACATCTTGATCTAAACAATGTATGTCTTTATAAACACTTATTCTACATATGACTATCTAATAATGTTTAATTTTCTTATAAACAAAATATTGCATGTCCCAGATTTAGTTTTGGACTCTGCATCACATCCACAGTCAAAATGAAATTATTTAATTTTAATAATCCCAATAAATAATGTTGTTCACGGTCAGAATAAGACTGTTTTACTTGGAATTGTATTTATAACGACTGTATCAATTATAAAAAATAAGGAATAGAATCTACTGATAGGAATCGAATGTTTTCCATCACAAATCGTTCGATTAGTCTGAATTATGCCGCGAACGGTTAGATTGGGTTTAGAAGGAAAATATGTAGTTGATGCTTAAATTTTTGTTTATGACTTCGAAAAATTTGAATTTTATTGTTGGATCTTAGTCTTAATTATTTATATAACAAGTATAATTGTTATAAATGAAGGATATTTTATTTTTTATGCCAGTCGAAGAGTAACTACGCAGACGAAGACGTGGGTATAAGCTAGTTCAAAAATATAATATGTATTTTAACTTTGAGGCCATTTTTAACACACTTTAAAGAATTTTGATCCAAAATTTTCCATTCGCTTTTTTAAATCATACTCTTGGCGATTCTAAACTGGGGTTTTAAGAGCTTTTTTGATAATTAGTTCTCGAGAAATACTCGTGTGAAGTTGGTAGTGGAGAATTTTCGTTCTTCATTGTTCTAGAGGTTTTAAAAAATTTTATTCCAGTAATTTCTATTTGAAGGGTGGAAATTTGGGAGATGTAGGAGTAGAGTCATTGAAAGAGTGGTGAATGGTCCTTTGAAGGCTCTGACTTCCTGGGTTACTTGTAGTCCAGGATAAGTCAGTACGGTAAATCAGTAAAAACAAACTGTAGTGATGCGTAACGCACTTTAGTCAGACGCAGTATTTGGATGATAAAACAACGAAAGCTATGTCGATGTTTTCAGAACGAATTGTATGTGCGGGTGACGTGTATCGATCAGCTGATGGCTGGGTCACGAAGCAGAGCATGAGAGAGGGAGCATTCAAAAGGGTCGGAAGAGGCTTTCTGTTCTCATTTTGATTTCTATGCCAATTTTGCATTCCTTCCGTATCCTCAATGTCCTAGATATCCTTAATTTATTCTTGAATGCTCTTAAGTGAGCCATTGGTCACATCCATCCCGCAAAAGTTAATGAGCTTTTGCTCATTTTCGTAATTTGTAATTTTTTTGATCCAATTTTTTACTTGTGATAAATTTTTTATTGCACCTAAATGTCGTCAGTAATGATCCTAAAGCTTTATCTAACTTCAAATGCTGATGAATTCGAAGGTAATGATCAGGAAGCAATGAGTCATAGGGCTTTGGAAAGCTCTGCCACTTACTCATTGTTAAATCCTTACGTCTTTGTTTTCTTGTTAATAATTAATTAATTATTTAGGATGATCTAATTGTCAACGAAACTTTGATAGAATTGTTTCGTTATCTGTTATATAAGGAACTAAGAGTTGAATTAGAACCATCAAATTTTGATAAGAAGAAGATTTTATAGTATAAATTGCCAAGAAAATCATGAATTAAAAATTTTTCAAGTAACTTGTCGAATTTTTTCGGGAATAAATCCTGTTAATAGACTTTCTTCTGAAGATTTAACAACAGCATAAATGGATGCACTCACCTTGCCAACCCCATTTTATTTCAGTGCTTCAGAATCGAATGATAAATTTTATCTAGTTTTATTCAATGGTTTTGAATTTAAGTCAAATGACGTAATTTACGCACTTTTGACTCCCTTGACCTCGGTTCTTTTTCTCTCTGAAGATGAGTTCGTTCAGAAAACGCAAGAGGTCACATCCTAACGTAAAACGCTCAACCTCCTGTCCATTTATCTTGATTACTGTAACTTCCTCATGATAAGTTGCTTTCTAAGGTAAATCTATTGAGCTCTCCTTACAGAAAGATCTCAACTTCTTTCCGTGTTTGCATAAGATTCCATATTTAGGTTTATTTTATCTCACTTAAAAGTTACTCTAAAAGTGCATCTTGAGATTTATCTCTATTTCTTCATTAAATAAATGACTACATTCATGGCATTCGTGATTCTTGGTGCTAAATGTCTGCAATTCCCTATAGAAATGTAAGGGAAAAAAGTTCCTGACTATTTTACCCGCAAGAGATTTTTTCCACCCTCTCTCAATTTGTTCATGCATCACAATATTCCGTGTTGCTTATCCTAGTCTGCCTGGAGGCCATCATGTCTGCGCACGCACGTGCTGGAGTACATGTTGAGTATTAACGTTACGAGAAGAAGAAATATCAAAAGAAAAAGAAAAAAGACAAAAACACCGGAGAGATGGGAAAAGAAAAATTTATATAGCTATGGTTCACTGTCAAGATTACCGTAATTTCGTACGTTTTTCACTACCTATTTCTATTCTGTGGTGCATTGTACCAAACTACTAACATTTTTTTTTGCTGGATTTTTGTTCTTATTTTTACGAAATAGGATGTAGATGGAAAAGCTTCTTGGATTATTTAAATACCTAATATTCACTTTAGGGTTGAAAAAAAAAATAAATAAAATCGAATAGAAAATGTTTCAACATTTAAACAAAGCTCCAAATGAATAAATAAAGATTTTAAGAAAATTGTTGCATAAAGATAAGCTTGATCTTTAATGTCCAAATTCACTTACAATTTAAGAACTCTTTTAAACCTAGAGACAAGAAAATTATCAATTGAGAGAATGTTACAAACAAATAATAGCTAACATTAGTTTGATTGGGTTCTAATTTTTTCAAAAGCAATTTTTTGAGATATTGACAATTAGTTAAGTTAATTACCATACATGGGCTTTTATGGCGATCACGTGATATTTTATTGATATTAAATTAATGTGAAATCGATATTAAAGTTACAGTGAAAAATCACGTGATCTCCTGAAGAAGCCATGTATTAACATCCTTTAGTCAATAATCTTTAAATTTTATTTTTATTTTTTAATTTAAGGTGGTCATCCCTCGAGAGCTTGTATCAAAATTCATTGTGCCCAACTAAATAAAAAATATTTTGTAACACTTAATAATTCTTCTTAACTTTTTTTTACTATAAAATAACATAAAATTCGAATAAGGTTAGGTTTTGGTTTTATTTCATGCATATTTTTATTAATAGAAGATATGTATAGGGTAAAAAGTGAGGTTATAATCGGTGAATTGATAAATATGACAGTTCTGATTGATGTAAGGATAGGTGGCGCTGCGAACGCCGGTTTATTAATTGCTATAAAATAACAATAACGCTTTTTATTGCTATAAAATATTTATTAATAGCTAAATAGCAGTGATTTTAATAATCAAAAAATCAGTTTTAACAGTAATGAGTCTCTCCCTTCAATGCACTAATCGTTACTATCTCAGTACGACAAGTTTTATAAAAAATTGATTAAAGCTCAGATTTCTACAAATTTAATCATTTTTATTAAAAAAGGAATTTCGAAAAGCATTCGTGTTTCAAGATTAGTTCATTCAAAGGTTGTTACAAGTAATCATATTCAAAAAATTCAAAATCTGTTAATCAATCTTGAAGTATATTCATGCTTCATTTGGTTAACTTGTGGGAAAATTTTTTATCGACGAGAAAAAAAACCGTAGAACTCAGCTAACCTCCAGAGGGTACATTAAAGCTGTTTAGCTGTTTACATCACCTCTCTCATCATCTTGGATCCTCGTGAAACAGTGGAATTTACCTGCATCCGGCTTGCACACACGAGCATTCGTGTTTACGTTCCATTATACTGTTTCTCCCGTTTCTACTACGTAATTCGCCTCGTTGGCTATACAGCTGCGTTTACTATCGGCTCTCCGTTTCCCTCAGCCACTAGCCCATTCCTCTCTATGCTTCCAGCTATGTTTTCCCTCTTTCTCTTCAGTTCCTCTCCCTTTTGGCAAAGTAAACGGATCCTAATGAGGGGCGGCGATACGGCGAGACGCATACGCTGAGGAAGCCATATTTGAAAGGGCAGCCGTGACGGCTCATAAATTTTCCACCCGGTACTACACCGTTCACCCTCACTTTCCTCTCCTCCCACTCACCTCTTCTATTCGTGCTCTCTTGCCCTCACTGCTGCATTTGAAAAATTAATTTTCACTTCTTTTAATGTCGTAATTGCAGGCTCTTTCAATTTTTAGTGATTTTCAAAATGACGCATTTTCTGTTTCAATCATTAGATTCCAATTAACCAAAGCTCATTCTGGAGCTTAAAAGCTCGAGTTTCATAACTCATCATTCAATATTGCTTCTCAACTCTTTTTGGATTGTAAAAAAATCAACAACAATAAGTCCATTTTTCGATTTTGTCTTTTACCCATCCTTAAAATGAAAATTTCCATTATTCCGTAGACAATAATCAAAATAATTTTATAATAATGAATTTCAAAGAAATATTATCAATCTTTTGATTAATTAGTTTAGATAAAGACAAACAAATTCTTCCCCACAAGAAAATAAGTTTAAAATAAAATGTATAAATTTCCTCAAAGTGTTGCCATAATTGTATTTAATTTTTTTTTTCAATCAAAAAATTCGTCAAAAATTTTTTTATCAACATATGATAAAAGTAGAACCGATAAGCTTTAAAATGAGCGTTGATTTATTGATATTTGATAATTTTCCCAGGAAATACAGCATTAGAAAGTCTAGATGAATGTTTTTGACCTTAAAGAGAGATCTAAGAAGTGCATCTTTATGCAACAGAACATGTATTTCTCACAACTGCACCCAACAATACGAATGACGAAGGTGAGGCATACACTTAGAGGGAAATACATAAAATAGGGTGTAAAGGGTATACGCGCATGTCGTAAATTTGTGACGTAGTGCCGTTATCCTCGAGACGTGACGCGAGAGGCGCTAGTTACACGAGCAACGACTAAACACAGAGATATCTATCCATATTTATCCAGCTAAAATACATATACACTGTGTAAGCAGCAATACATATAACATCTAAACAGAGTGTCGTATCTTTTGTGTACATAAAAGCATAAGCAGACATCTATACACACATTGATGATATACATACACACTTATTCTAGATACTTGTGTTGTATACATTCGCAAAAACCAGCGCGTCCTTTACGGCTCACTTATTTATGCCATGCGGATGCACCTGCTTTTATAAGTACATAGAATGATGCTACTGCCATATTATATCCATGGATAGCGTACAACCGTTGCCTGTGCTCTCATTATCATTATACGATATCGTCCACGGAATTGCGCCCTAGTCTACAGTACTTTTATAAGACGTATGTCGTAAAGAATCGCTGAAGAAAAAAATACTCAATGAAATGTAATCAGCTTTAAATACGCTCATTAATTGACTATTCATGCATACATAAGTTGGACTTTTTATCGGATAGGCTTGGGTATAGAGGGCGCTGTTAGATTAGTTTCCAATTATACCATCATAAAATCATCTTTAATGTTATATTTAACTAAAAAATCACTTTGGTTTGATTAAACCAGGTTTATTTTGAATTTTTGTAGTTATTTTTAAACAAATTTTTAGCAAAGAAGTGGAAAAAAATGTGTATGTAATTTAAAACAAGATTCTTTTAAAAATCAGAAAAATTACGAATTCAAATTTCCCGCGTTTTAAATTCTTTTATTAAAGGGCAGCGAGTTTGAAATTTTTTTTGACTTAGAATACAAGTCAGTGATGTTAAAAATTGAAATGGAACTAAATTTATTGTAATATTATGATTTTTATTTCCTTTATGGCTTTTTTTTTTTCTTTTTAGTGAAAATATCTTTGGGTTTGTAAAGATATATGTTTTAAAAGAAATGAGTATTTTGACAATTTTCGAATTTTTTCCTGTCAAACCACATTAATATTCAATTCCTCAAGGGTCTCTTGAGCTTACCACATCTCTACACGACATGAAAGTGTCAAGACAACACCGTTTGCATTACGTGAGACAGAAGAGCCCACTAGTAGAAATCAACTGTCATATTAACCAAGTACTTACTCGTTTCATCCAACATTGATACATCCTACCCTTCTCGTCCTTAATGTCCTGTTTCTTCACTCATATCTGTCAAGTGAGAATGTAATATTTTTAATTAGTTTAATGCACGAGTAATATTCTCGACTGTTACATTTAGGTTTTGTTATATAATTAATTTTTGATTAATAATTAATTCTATTTTAATTTTTATTATTTTTTTAATCATATTAATAATTTAATATCTCATATGAACATTGGAAAATACCCGTTTTAGCTTCAAGGTTAGTAATAATTGAAGATAAAAAATAAGTTATGTGAATATATTGTACATTTCATAGGAAATAAAAATTATTAATGGTTATGAAAAAATTATCTTCAGTAGAACAATATATATATATATCTTGGACTCTATCTGAGATTTTATCAATTTTTCAACGCAAACTGATGTTATATTGTTCAATGATTACCACGAAAGAATTTCAATTAAAAAAATTATTTCATTAGAGTATGATTGGATGTGAAGTTGAGGAAGTTGATCTAAATGTTGATAATTAAAATTAGTGCACTGCAAATCGTAGTGTTTTAATTTAAGACACTTCCAAGCATCTATAAAGTGACTACAATGTTAATCAAATGGGTGACGTTATTTTAAAACACTTCCAAAATTTGAAATATAAAAGTGATTTTTAAAATGAACTCCTTGACATTTTGTGATTTAAGGACATTTTTGTAATATGATTGAATCAAATCAGCATTTGATGCACTTTAATTCAAGATCTAAAATGAAAAAAAAACAAATTCAAAAACAGTAGTGAATGAAATTGCTTATATTTTAATATGTTATCGACTGCAAGAAAAAAGAAGAAAATGAATGGGAATAAAAATAAATTGGTTTATCGATATTCAAGTTGTTGAAGGGGTTGAGATTGAGGTTTTGCAAAGCATGTAAAATAGAAAGGGTATCGAGAGGAGAGTGCAGTGAAAGACAGAATAGCCTAGGATATATATGAATAGGAAATCCAATCACGTTCGGTATCGGTTGTGTACTGAATCTACGACACAAGAAATGTTCTTCTCTATCTTTCTCTTTTATTTCTTTCTCCCCTGACAATTTCACGTGTCTCTGAGATTGATGTCTTGCGTTTTAGGACACACTGCACCTTCCAGACGAATTGAAAAGTCGATGTTCGACTCGTCAATCTCATTTATAGCTAACTTTACTTCTTCCTACTTTTTATCCTTTTTTCTTTCTTTCGCTATCTTCTTCTCACTACTCTATGTCATTTGCCTCTCTACTTCTCTGTATTTCACCACCTCTATACTCCTTCTCAATGGCCAAACTGACGCATTAGCAAATTAATTTTCGAATGGCTTCGATACTTGCGAAAGTACATTAGCAAATTAGCCGACTTACCCGATTGATAAAACTTCGATCTTTATATTTACTTGGTCGTTTTCTCTACGCAGACAAAATTAGATGTTCTCTTTTTTGCTTAATTTTTATCCTCTCCTTTTGATTTAACTATTTGTTGTCAAGTTACTGTAATTAGTGTTGATGTTCGGATAAAATGGCAACATAAACTAAACTTTTTTCTCACAAAGCTTTGCTGTGACTTGAATTTCGTGAAAGGGTCCTATATATAGAACCTTTTTCAGTGTAGAATTAGTTAAGAATGTCAATTTCATGATAACTCAATTAATTTATAACTAATAAATTACGCAATATTTGCAAAAAAAAATGATTGGTACCTTTGAAAAACTTTTTGAAGGGTCTATAATTGCTCACTGGATTGATGAGTAGAATTTTTTAGTACTTTGATGAAGATCATTTCGTTGGAAAATCTATTTTGTGAATTTATCTGTAATAGAAGATTTCTTTAACTGATGAATTTTTCCTTTTTTGGGATAAGATTTCCTAAAACTTATCATTATTCAATAAAAGGATTTGAAAAAAGCAAGATTTTAACTATAAAATGTTTGTATAATAATTGATTTCAGTTGAAAATTATTGAGGATGTTTTTAGTGAGAACAAATATCAAGCTTCAATAATAAGTTTTCATTCATCAGAATCGATTATTTTCCTTGAAAATACAGAGTTAAACTCAATTGATGCATAAAAATTTCATAAAAATATTTTTAATGCGAAAATGCTTTTAACGCAGCAAATGGATTTGTCACATTTTCACTTGTTTAAGTGAGAGAATTGGAATGTTTTCTAATGGCAGTTATGTGAGACTTTGAATGAAAGCATTGAATTGAATGCGTGGAGGTTTGCACTCAAGTCCATTAGAACTAAAGTGAGTGACTCCACACTTTCTGATCCATTATAGATTTGAAATAGAGCAACTATTCTTAAGGATGATATCGTCGATTTCCTAGCTATAAAATGAATAATCATGACCAATTATCAAGTCAGATTGAGTCACTAATGTATCCCCAGTTCTCTAGCTTTGATGCTTCCTAAAGGTCTTCATATTTAAAAAAAATGAATGTTCTTTAGACGACAAGATTGAATCCTGAGTAAAAATGATCAGTTTTTAGGCGTGCCCAAAGGAGGCCTGATTCAAGCCCAAATCATTTTTTAGGCTCACAGAAAATAATTTTTAGGCTTGAATTGGGCCTGTTTTAGGCCTAGAAAGTAGTTTTTAGGCTTGAGTTGGGCCTGTTTTAGGCCTAGAAAGTAGTTTTTAAGCTTCAATTGGGTCTGTTTTAGGCCTAGAAAATAATTTTTGAGCTTGAATTGGGCTCCTTCGAAATTTAGGCCTGTAATAAACTTGTTTTAGGCACTTCAAATTTTTCTAAGTCAAGATTGGACTTCAATCGGGTTTTTATTGGACTTCTTTTGGACCCATTTATTTTTATTCCGGAAGTAAAACTTCTTTATCTATATGTATGTATATGCTAGCTGATTACCGTGACTTCGTCCACGTAATATGTATAATTACATTACATAGTAATGTAAAAAATAATAAATTTGTAAGTATCATTAATGAACGAAAGAAAAATTGAATTTTATCGTGAGCTTTAATTTCTACTTGTTTACAATGATTTAAATGTGATAAAAAAAAGCTCGTTTTTATTTATGTAACATAGTCAATAACTTTGCTGCGAGGGAAAAACATACCCGTTAAATAAACTTGAATACTTTGAAGAACTTAAATATCTTGAATAGATCCCTTTAACTTATATCTTCCTCTTAACTTTCGTTCGTCTTGCCCGATCACACTTTACGTAATGCTCTCGTCACGCATTCACCAGTTTACTCCCCAAGTCAAGCGTGTGTAAAGAAGTTTTACTTCAAAAATTCAATTAATCCATTAACTGTATTTTTTTTTTCTAGCCATGGAAAGTCCAGCAAGTCCAGCTCCAACTGACTCAGCAGTGCCATCAGATACAGATTTTGGAGCACCACCTGCAGTATTTGGCTTCGTGTGTGCGTCGAGTGAAGAATTGGATGATGAATCAAAACCTACTCCAACGACTGCATTGCAGACATGTAAATCCCGAGGGTCTGAGCTGCTTCTTTCAACTTACAACGACCAGCATAGCTCTGAGGAAGAGCTAGAAGTGATAAACAGCCCGAAAATAGTTGCCTCACAAGGCTGTAGACCTGCTACAGCACCAGAGAAACGCAAGTGGTCCCAAGTTAGCAGTGGAAACGGCACACAATCACATTGTAGTCAGACACATTCATCAGCAACACAACAGGGACAACAAACACTCGGCCCAGAAGCTAGTGGAATTGTAGCCACTTGTTCTGCGCCGGTTAGTCGAGCTGGCAGAGAACCTGCTGGGTCTGGGTCAAGTGATGAAGAGGTAACTTGAGTCTTATTTCTCAACATTCATGTTCTTTTTTTCTTTTCGTTCGCATTCTTAATTTTTTTTCATTATTACTTTTAGGTCCAAGGACTCTTAGGAAGCAATAGCACTAGTGTAATATCACAACCGGTTCAATTTCGTACATCACCTCCTGTGGATGCTCATAAACCAGGGAGATCACTGTCGCCACCTCCAAAACTCTTTCATGCTTCGACCAGGGATCCTAGACCACCACCTAGGCCTAGATCAAGACCTCGACATCATTCACACTTCTATCATCATCACCATCATCATCATCATCATCATCATTACGTAGATACTGATATGGATTCACTTAGCGCTTGTAGTCCGAGAAAACGACATCGACCACCTCATCGACAGCCTCGACCTTGCCTAGATTTTGAAAAAATGCAACAGGTAATTTTTTCAGGTTTTACTCGTATTTTATCATATATTCCAAGACTTTTTCTTTAAATAATCAAATTTTATTTTAATATCCAATAATTTTATGATCATACATAAAATATGAATTGTCTTCAATCAATAGACAATAAAATATGAGTATTAAGTTACCAAATAAATTTTATTGATAAAAATTTTTCAACTGCGTTCTAAAAATCGTCTGTTTGCGGGAATATTTTCTTTTGATTAAAGAAGGGTCTTCTGTTGCTAAACCTTATAAATGATAATTAATGGAAAAAAATAATAATAATTTCTATTCTCTTCACTAAATAAACACAAAAGCCAAGATCTCAAGCCGTATAACAATGAAGCAAATAATTTAAAATATATATTTGATATTTTATTGATAATAGAGAACATAAGATGCTTGGGCATGCGGAAATTGAGTAGTAGAATTGAGAGGGTCGTGATGCCGATAGCCATCGGAGTTTGCCAATAGAGCGAAAAAGGGATAAAAAAAATAATAATGGGGGGTTGAATGAAGAATAAAGGCGTAGCTGGGAGAGAGAAAAGATGAAGGGTCTTGTTCGACGACTACAAGGACGATGACGAAGCGAATAGACGTAGGGTGAAGGTAGTTGTAGCATTTGTTTTGCCGGGATTTGCTTTTTAAGGGTCTCATTAAACGCTAATTGGGAGAGGCTAATTAGTCACGAAGTAACATCGTCTTTCTGGTATTCTACTTGCTTTACAGACCCTTGAGAGTCATCTCTTCAAATAGAATTTATGATTAATCTTATATCCTACAAGAAATTATGATTTTCATCAATATTGCATTTGAATTATTATATAAGATCACTTCCTGTCCTATCTAATAACGTAAGATCCATTGTCTTTGTCATTCAGAACTTCATTCCAGCTAAACTGGTAACAATGAATACAAATAATGATGTGCATCTTGCAGAGTGGAAAATTTGCCATTCCATAAGCTAATGTTGAAACCATTCTCAGCTAGCGGAAGTATGTTAAAGAATTAATTTAATTAAGTCGTGGTGTAGGTAGGACCAGACAGTATTATTAATTAATGATGTTGCTTGAAAAACTAGTTGTCATTTTACAGTTAATTGAAATGAATATAAGTTGGGGGAAAAATAATATTTAAAAACCAACATAGGACTACGATAAAAAGACTTTATTAGGTTAAACCCAGTTATCACAATGATGGAAGAAATTTGTAATATTAAAGGAGGTTTCTTAACTGTTGAAGAATATCTTTTAACAGTTAGTAAATCTTTTGAACTATTAAGGAATCCAATGTAATTAATATAATTCATATTTTATTGTGGATTACATGGTTTTTTTAAATATAAAATGACATAACATTCGAATGAGGTTAGGTTTTGGTTTTATTTCATGCATATTTTTATTAATAGAAGATATGTATAGGGTAAAAAGTGAGGTTATAATCGGTGAATTGATAAATATGACAGTTCTGATTGATGTAAGGATAGGTGGCGCTGCGAACGCCGGTTTATTAATTCTTAAAAAAATATTTCTTTACAATAAAATGAGATTTATTCATTATAAAACCACTAATGTGTTTATAATTAAGGCTTTTTTATTATTATAAAATATTTATTAACTATTTTATAGTTCAAAAAACATTGATTTTAATAATTAAAAAATCATTTTTTAACAGTAATAAGTCTCTCCTATCGAAGTTTATTTTTTTTTTATTTTAATTATTTAATTTTCTGTTCATCTACGTAATTTATTGTTGAGTATTTATTTATACAATAAAAATGCAAGTGTTTAATAATCAATGATCAAATCACATAGGAATATATCACTTCTTTCAACATTTTAATGTAATTTTTTTCAAACTAACGCTAAAAAAAACTCACAAGCTCACAGGAAAAAATAAAAATGACTATCAATTTACCTCATTACTTTCATTATTTTTAATTTATAAAAAAAAAAAAGAAAGAAATCCTGTCAGTCGAGAGAGTTAAAAAATTCAACTCTTGATGAGTTTTGATACTCATATAAAATGCAACGGTCAGTTTTCTATTTTATTTATATATTTATCCATCAATTATCAATTTATATCCAACCAATTTCGAGTATTCAATAATTCATTTATCCAGTTCAATAAACAACTCCGTAATTTCAACAATTTAATTGGTTACTCGGGCCAGTACGTCCCGGTTTAGCAAATAAAAAAATTGACGATTGGCATCAGCTTGAAAACTATTGGACATCACATCACCCTTTGTGCTTCCCCTCTCGTCCTCTTTTCTCTTTATTTCTCTTCCGATCGTGTTCCTATCATTCTAGCTTTACTCACACTACGGCATTTTGTGCAGTAGTGACATTTACTCCTGAATGATACACACATACTTTGGCAGATGTAGACGAATCAACCAGACCTTCTAGCGAGTATCTAGCTTTGCAATTTCACGCCCAGTCAAGTGTAATGGAATCGCGTTTGGTTGACCACCAAGGCCCATCGTGGTGTGTGCTCATGCGCGTTGGTAATAATAACCTCTGAAACAGCCTCTGTCGATGTACTAGACAAGCATTTTCAGAACAAGAAACGGAGAGACAAAAAATTGTCCATTTTGCTAAAAGTTTTGATCCAAGTCAGTATGTGTAAGAAAATGGCATTTTCAAATAAATAATCAGGTTTACCAAAGCACACACTGTAAATCCCAGTTTTCTAAAATGCATTTTTTTACATTATTAACATTGTAGTCACTTTTAACGCAGATCTAAGTGTGTAAAAAGTGACTACAATGTTAATCAAATGGGTGACGTTATATTTAACACACTTATCCGCATTAAAATAATGCATTTTGGAAAACTGAGATTTACAGTGTATTTAGAAATTTAAAGATTCTATTTTAATAACTTTTCATTCAAAAATCATCTCCAATTTTTCTCTCGGTGGACAAAAATTCCCTAAAATGACTTTGGTAACAATAATCACAAAAAAATTCATCATAAATGAATGAAGAAAAATTATAAGCTGCCAATCACTCAGATGTTAGACCATGAAGACCCAAGCAGCACCGTTTCTTTGTATTGCTAATTTCTCGTAGTTAATCACTGCAAATCTTAGTGTTTTAGTTTATACATCAAAAGTGTTTTAATATGACGTCACCTATTTGATAAACGTTGTCTGGTTTTTAAAACACTTGAAAATGTTTTAAAAACGACACATAAAATTTTGAATAATCCTTCTTCTATGTTAGCAACATTACTGCAAATCGTAGTGTTTTAATTTTAAACACTTCAAGTGTTTAAAAATGACGTCACCCATTTGATTAACATTGTAGTCATTTTTTAAACTTTTCCAAGTATCTAAAAAGTGACTAAAATGTTAATCAAATGGGTGATACTATTTTAAAACACTTTAAGTGTTTTATGTAACATTGCCATTAATTAATTTAACATTTCTCATTCTATTTTCAATGTAACAATGATCTTAGTGATATAAAATAAAATTTTTTAGCAATGTAGCCAATATAAAAGTGATGTTACAACAATGTAATCAATGTAAGACTCATCCAAATTTTTCGACTCGGTTTAAAATTCGATAATTTTTGCAGAAACTAAAAATTCAAATGTCAATATGACAAAGTGATTTATGAATTAAACTTTAAAAATATTAATCTGCATATTAAAATAGAAATATATTCAATTAAATGAAATATTATGATATGTTTAATTGAAATTGATTTAAAACAAAATAAAAAAATAATGAAAAATAGTAAAAAAATTAAAAATAAATAAGTAAAATACTGTGACTAGTCGTTAAATACGTTTTCCGTCGCACGTCCGCCAGCAAATTAAAGAGGAATTCATTTAGTCTGACGTATTTAAACGTTGGAGAGCGACGAGTTAAACAAAAGGACAAAAAAGTCGTGCTTTTTCTGTAATAAGAAGCGACGTGTATAGCCTGGAGAGTAGAAAAAAAGCTGGAGACAAAGATAAAAAAATACCAGAATGCCTAAAGTGATGGAAACAAAAGAATATCAGACTTGAAGATGAATTAATTAGTAAGGTCATATTTATTTTAAACAAACCAACAGAAAGTAGACAAGAGTTAATAAAAAGATTCAAGATGTCTGTATTTTTTCTCCTATTTCAGATTTTAAAAATTGTGATGAAAACTTTTCAGCCATTTTTCATTCAAGGAATTGACTTTATTTTTTTTTTTTTTTGTTTTGTTTTTTATTCTAGAAAGAATGATGAAGTAGGTATGCACAATTATAAAACAAACTTACCTCTTTTTTTTTATTTATTACTAATTTTTAAATAATAACATTTTTAAACATATAATTGTCTAACACATTAGTCCAGTAAATATAGGAAGCTTGGCTATTTGCCTAAAATAAGTAAATAAATAATAAATAAATGTATTATTTATTATAATGAAGCAATTTTTTATACATAAATAAAAAAAAAAAAACAAATTTTTATAAATAAAAAAATTACTAACTTTAAGAAATTGATGATTTTGTAGGTTTTTTTTGTTCATCAAATAATTAATAAAATAATATTGAACAAGAAAACTACAATTTTTTTATCAAAAATACGATTTTTACATTCCGATAGTTGTGTCCTTTTCTAGCGCGTGGTGCCGCCTATAGTGCTGTCTCGCTTAGATACACGGGACCACTAAAATGCGAAAAAATCATATAAAAAAAAATCAGCGCACTTTCGTTTTCAGGCACATTTTTTCTACAGGTCATTACAGATATTTTGACATCAGAAAATTAAAAATTGCCCTTTGTAAAAAAATTTTCAACACAAATGGAGCCAAGCCTCCTATATTGATTGGACTACATGCTGACTATTATAAAAGAATAAATAATTTTTTTACAAATAAAAAGTAAGTTAAATAATGAAATGATTACGGTAAAAGTTAAGAGAATAGTAAAATGCATCAGCAACAATTAAATCATACAGAATAATTCAACAAGTCTAATTATATTGAGGCAAAAGTGGAATAAATTTTCTTGGCAACGCGTTAGCGCGTACGAGGAATGCTTTTGTTACGGATTTCACGAGTTGACTAATTGCTACATATTTTCTACACCAATGTATTTCACGATGTTCATACAGAATATATAAACTTCAAAGTATATATGATAATAGTCTGTACATAAATACATTAATGCAAATACCGCTGTCAGATAAAATCTTTGCTTCATTTCAACAGTTAATATTATTAATAAATTTCATCTCCGATGGTTAATTGACTGAATACGGATATAAAATTGATGTGAAATTACTTGCATTCTTGAAATTTCTAAGCGACGTAATATTAAAATGGAATGCTCTTCTATCGCATCAACAAGCTTATTCCCTGCTGTCAGGATGCTCTGATGGTTTTATTTTTTATACTTATAGAAATTCCATTGTAATAAAGAACTTGTTAAGCTTTTTATACAATACGCTTTAAAATTCCGTCATTTGTCCGAAAACAAATAATATGAAGCTGGCTTATTACTGCATCAAGAGAAGGACTGGGAATAATTTACCCTGATGAATAAGTCTAGAGTAGAATTTATTTTAGGCATGCTTAAATACCTATTGAGACTTTATTGGGAATTAAATGGGTAGCGTAAATTGGGCATTCCCAACCTATGCCTTATCAATTTGGTTTTAGGATGAAATAAAATTTGCCCAATTTCGTACTACCCAATAACTTCTCAATTACACTGATAGAAGAATATATTTAGTGGGACTAAATGAATTCATTAAAATTATTTTTCAACATTTATTTGATACAAATAAAAATTTATTTGTAGATAATAAATCTTCTTTGCTTAGCTGTCTGATATTATTATATTTATAAAACCATTAAAAATTCACACGAAATTAAATGATTATAATGTAATTGTTCATCGAGCTATTGTTTAAAAGAAAATATTAATTTTAATCATCACGAAACCGTTATTTTTTATTTAAAAATTTTCAATAAATAAAAGTTATTTCATAACATAACCTAACATTTGATTATGCTTTACCGTCATTCTACCTTACCATCGAGTCCAATCATAGTATTTAGATGAGAAATGAATATTTGTTTGCAGCTAAGAAATCATTCATTGAGCTAAATAAATCTACTTAAATAAATCATTTCTTAATTGTTAACAAATGTTCATTCGATTTCTCTTTCAAATAACATATTTATTAGCTGCTAATAAATTATGTTAGATACAAAGAAATACTTCTATCAGTGTACAACCTTATAAATTTAACTGAAACGATATCTTAGTTCGTCATTTATTCCCTAGAGTACTCGAATTCAGTAAGAGGCCTGCTTAAAGTCACACATAGGCCTTGTGAGGTAAATGTTAGGCATATTAAAATCAGCTTGCCCTATGAACACCTTACATTACTTCAATAGGGCAAAATTAAATCTATCTCATGAATCTCTTAAGAGGCCCTTATACCAAAACAATAAGGCATTTCCTATTCATACTAAGATTAGATTGTGATCAGGCATATCTTATGGAGGCCTTACTCAGGAAATATAAGGTTTTCTTCATCAGGCATCTTCATGTATTCCTCATGAGGCCTACATGTGAATAATGTAAGAAGATATATATGCATACTAAGATTAGGATTTTCGTTAGGCCATATATGTATTTCAATGTTAAATAACTCTAACGTGGGTATTTGAAAAATTTTATATCAACTTTACTGTGCTTAGGAGCTTTTATATCACACCTAACACATAGAATGTTTGAAAGAGCATAGAATTAAAATAAGAATGAATGTTTTTTCTCCCATCGTTGCCTTGAAAATAAGTTTAAATTATTCCGAGTATGAGTCCCTGAAAAGTGACTTGAATATTTCACCTGTACTGTGAATTTTACAGGTGTTTAATAACTAAAAGGTTTGTCAGACATGTCTAGACTAAATGACATGGAATATCAAAGGAAAAATAATTTTTACCCTTTTTTTAAAGAACAATTTGAACGATCATTATCAATAATACACAAAATTGAGTCTCAAATGACTATAATCAATGACAAAATTAAAATATAATACTAAAATTAAAGCAAAAATTATGTGTAATTTTAAATAAAAATTTCTCAGTCCCCAACGTCAAGTCTCTTTATGCTATTGTCTAACAAAATGGCGACACTTTGTTCAGTGCATGAAATAAAAACATTTCCTAAAAATTGGTAAATGGAAGAATAGTGAAAATAGTACAGATATGTATAAAACATTTTCTGGTAGTGACAGAAAAATAAAGAAAAGTAGCGAAAGACACTTTGGAAAGTTGTCGCGCGAGTGAACAAAGGAAATACAAACGGACGAGGAAAATTACGATAGAGTAAAAAAGTATCAGAGAAATGTACTCACAACATCTCCTTTTCTTCTTCTTCTTCTTCTTCTTCCTTCTCCTCAACTCTTTTCACTTTTTTTTCTTCTTATTCACTATTTGTTTTTACATTTTTCTTTTTTCTGTTTTACCTCCCTACGTTTTCTTTCCTTCTTTTTTTTTTTATTTCACTCTCCAAGTTGTCTGGTCTCACTACACAAAGTCTCAGACACTTGCATTACGATGAAAATGTTTCCAACATCCTCACCGTACCAGTTATTTCGAGTCTACGCATCTATTCCACTACTCCATGTCCCCTTCTTTTATTCTTTCTTTATATTATTGTAAAGTTTTCCATTGTTGCAACTTTACCAGAATTACTTTTATTTCAACATCAAATAATCAATAGTATTCTTTTTTCATTTTAATTATTTATATTTTCATATAATTATTAATAATTATTCTTCAACACTAAATGCGAATGACTTATTTTCAGTGAAATTTTTAATAATTTATTTAAAAAAAAATATTTATCAATTGTTGTCCAGAGCCGAAATAATCACACTATAAATCTAAGTGTTTAGAAACTAAACATTTAAAGTAATTACAAATGTTAAACCTCATAAACAAACTATAGTACTTTTGTACACGAATTTTAATCACTTCTTGCTGTTTACAAAAATGCTATAATTTTTTTATGGCGTTTAACATTGTAAACATTTAGGTGTTAAATTATTAAACACTTTGAGCGTTTTATTACTAAACATTTGAATTTTCCCGGATTTGCAGTGGATTAATAAAATTAACGATATTTTTTACATTGAATATCAGTAAATCGTTATTGATTTACATTAATCTCATTGTATTTATTTAAAAGAAGCACAATTTATTAATATTAAATACCGGAAATGGTTTCAATTTCGGCTATTTTTTAATCAATACAGTATTTTAAATAAGAATAATTAACGTTATTAAAAAATACTTTACCGAAAATATTATTTTAGTTTACTATTTTTAACTGAATTTATTTAAATTAAAAATATATATTACTTTATTTAATCAATATTATATCTTATTTTATTTGAACAATATTCATTTAGTTTAGATAATTTTCTCTCGTAATTTTAAAACTAAATTCTTTTTTTCAATGATAAAACCGGTTTTCACGAAATATTCTGCGAATATTTTTGTCAATCAATTTTGCTTCTTATAATTTTTACATCTCATCGTCTCAAAGGATATTTTTAACTGATCATTAATTATCAATACTCTTCACACAAACTTTCAGTATTTTAATTCTCAAAAAAATTTACATTAAAACTCTGATTTCCAATGACAAAAATTAAAAAAAAAAAAAACAAAATCCATTCCTAGCAAGAATATAATTAATTCTAATCACTCCTTATTTATTTACAAAACATAAATTATGTATCCTTTTTTTTATGTCATCATTGATTCAGACTGTTGGAGTTTATAATCAAATTCAATCATTACTTTAGTTTATAATACATCACAATAAATATTCTCACAGTTATATAAAAGTCTTTCAGTCTGTTAGGACATACTTTTTGAATCTTGATTTAACTCAATAAAGGAAGTTGAAATATAATTCAAATTAGTTTATTTATTCATAATAACAAATATCCTTAGCCTAAATTTCCAACACAGACCATTAAACCCCCCCACCAAAATGCAATTTCTCAAAGCCACCGCAAACGAGAAAGCAACATCAAGGATATTCCAATTTTTCACTAGCAATCCTTAAAGGGCAAAGAGGAAGAAGGCATGAGGAAGCAAATTGTTAGAAGCAGGAGCGTAGTATAGTGAATCTACGAGATAGAGAACGAACTAGTTGCGCGAAAGAGAGAGTGTATGTCGTCAGGTCTGGAGTACAACTCATAGTACGCTACCGTAGTATCCGTAGTAGATACGTCCTGTACCCCTCAGCCTACATTTAGCACAAGCAGACTCGTCGCATCCCCGCACGTTATTTCCCCTGAATGATCGTGAACCCCCCCCTCCTCTTCACCTCGCAAGCTCACCAAGGCCACGCCCTCTGGCGGCCATCTTGCATTATATAAACTGTCCCAAAGCTTCCTGTACCTCTCTCCACCTCCTCTTCAATCTCCCGCCTCTATCACTGCACCTCTGCCCTCCTGCCCGCACCTCACTTCTTTCTGATCCACCCCTCCCCATTTACCCTTCACACGCACTCTAAAACCAGTGGTTTAGATAGATAGCAGGCCAGACGGTTGTACTATGCAACAGACGCCATTGGCGTCATCATGCCGTTACACCGGCGACTCCTTGTCAGATCCTTTGACACTCGTGCCAGGATTATTCCTTCGAGAGGGGGAAATTGCCTTGAAGGTAGAGGAGAAGACTGAGGGAAAGGCTTCGTGTTATTACGCGAGTATATATGTTATGTATGGTCTCAACTAGTCTTATAGCAAGCTGCCGTACTACTGCTACTACTACTACTACTACTACTACGACTACGTAATACTACTGCGTACTTTCTCTACTATACAATTTTACTCCGTGATCTAACCTCTACTATAGTATTATTTTATTCAGCAATTATTTTAATTTTATAAATTTAGGCTTCTCCTTTTTCTCCTTTTGCCATTTTGGACACTTTTTGGAATTCATTAAATCAATTTCTTTTTTAGAAAAATAAATGTTATTATTTGCTGAGTTGCGAAACAAGAGTTTGAATAATATAAAAAAAAAAAAAGAATATATATATTTATGGTTGGTCGGACAAAAAGAACGGAAACGGAGATGACGGAGAGTGAACGTACACCGCTTGCCCGGAAGTACCGAGATATCGTTTGAGGCACGCCGGAACATGCTTCTGATTTACCGAGTTTGCTGCTTCATCAACTACCACGTAAATAATGTTGATAAACAATACACGTATTTATCCATAGCTGTTTCAATACTTTATAAGAATAAAAAATTTTTACAGATATTATATTAAAGCGGTATATTTTTTTTCGAGTTATCCTTCAATGATCTTTCGAGACATAATTCAAATTTATGAATTGATCAATTAGAAAACTGTAATACCGATAAATTGGCGTGATAACCTACGAAAATGGCTGCCACGGTAAATGATTGTTTTAACTTTTTGAGATGAAATACCTCAAAAATAAAATTGAATTTAAAAAAAGTGAGGCGACTAAAATATTCCTTAAAGTTATGCCATGGAATTTCGTATTTAAAATGCACATTGACTGGACTATCAGTTTAAGACATTAAAATCTTCAATTAAGTTGATGATTTCCAAAACGAAATTCAATTATAGGCGGCAATTGGAACATTAAAGAAATGAAAGATTTCACTGTAAATCCCAGTTTTCCAAAATGCTTTATTTTAATGCGGATAAGTGTGTTAAATATAACGTCACCAATTTGATTAACATTGTAGTCATTTTTTACACACTTAGATCTGCGTTAAAAGTGACTACAATGTTAATCAGATGGATGACGTCATATTTAAGACACTTATCCGCATTAAAATAAAGCATTTTAGGATTTACAGTATTTGAAGTTGAAACTGAACTTTAAATTTAGTCTTGGGCTTTAAATATTTCATCTTCTTTAATATTGGTCTGCTTTGATAAAAAAAAAATATAATGACCGAATAGCATTCCAGTATATTCGATAATAATTTATAATTGTCAGTACCAATTGAATATTTGTGGAAATTTGTGAAAATTTAATGGTGGGGTATGAGTAAGGTCTTACCTGCGTTGTAGCTTACTATAAATAATTAAATCTATTCTGAGTGACGTAATAGAAGTAGCGACAGATTGTACAGAAACACGTAAGAAAACCGTGAGCAATTGAAAGTGCCATTACCATCCACGTTTCTATTCATTAACATAAAGGTACTCTCTTTTTCTTTCCCTTGTCAGATCTTACCACTGAGTCTTTCACTAACTCACTCTTCCAATTGGTCGACCTTAGTTGAGCATCTGGAAAAGGGTTCGAGCAGCAGTGGAAGGATAAAGACTCCGAGAGATTTGAGCAAAGGAGTCGATAAAATGAACAGAATAGAACGATGAATATCTTAGACCATTAATTTGGATTTAATGAAGCAAAATTAAGATGAAGATACTGTTAAGGAATTGGTTTTTTTTCTTTCTTTTAATTCAATGTTAGATATTAAATAAATAGGTAACGATAGATTAGAAGATTATGCAACTAATTTGTGTTATTTTTAACATAATTTCTATAAAATAAACGTTGAAATTTTTACCATTAACATTATCATAATAATCATTCTTTCTCAGTTGATGGGAAATTTAGTAAGTGCGGTATCTTTTCTACAACAGAATTTTACTCCATTTTACCCCAGATACTAGAAAATTGAAATAACAGTCTACCTTTTTGAGAGGGCCAGATCAACTCGTTAAATTTCGTCTGCTCGTTTTCCAAAAGATGTGTTATGTATTAATATATGGAGATAATGAAAGAGTGAAATATGAAATGTTAAGATGGTGTAGGGTAACATCAGAAGAATTGAAGGTGGTAAAAGAGGGTGGATATACATTTATACATAGTGAGGATGGTTGGTTGGACTAGGCTTTTAGTAGGATCGCACTTCTGTAGACGCTTTGTGCTTTTAACGATACGCCCTACAGATAGAATATTTTTTCGTCTTAATTTTCTTTTCTTAAGCTTTTACAATTTTTACCTCACGCGCTGATCAGAAATCTTAGTAATTTTTATTTTCTTAAAAATAATCAGTCAATGTTGACTGAATATCAGTAACTATCCACTGATGGCATCAGTCCAAATCGAACCACAGACATTCAGTTACGTTTCTAAACCGTTTTGCTCCAAGAGAGATGAGTTCTTTGAAGATTAATTTAAAACAATATGGAATTTGATGATTTTAACCATTTTTTTCGAGTTAATATTGGAAATTTTCTATCAAAACAATTTTATCAGGCATTACTAATGCAAGAGAGTAATATTTTTTTTTAAAAACTTTTTAGTGTAATCAGTACATGAATATATTTGTTTCCGTTCAACATATTGTAAAATATTGTCCCAATCCCACTTCTGACACCAATGTAAAATATAACCAAATAATAACTCCGAAATTAATAAAATAATTAAAAATATTACTCTAAGATTGACATCTATAAATAAATTAAGAGAAGACGTGTCCTGCCAATTAAAGTCTCAGTCATAAACTGGAGATAAAGAAACTGTCTCTTCGTTGTTATAAACAATCTAATCGTCAAGCAAACGTCGTCAACTAATAAACTGTCGTTAGTCTAATAGTCATTAGATGGCGACATACTAATATTTTACAATATTTCTCACAGTACTTTCACGTTTTTCAATGACAAACCCACTTTCATTTTAGAGCATAAAACCAAAAAAAAAAACATATTCAATAACAATAATAATTTTTTTCAATTTCTCTTTGATTACAGTTAAAAACAAGAGCTGTCACTGCTTGGAGGCATAGTGGAGAGCACGGAAATGAACTCTCTGTATTTTGTTGGTGAGAATGGTGAACCGTGAGCCAGGAATCATTTTGATTACTGGTGATCGGTTAAAAAACAAGAACAAAAAAGGCAATGAAACATGAAAAAATAGGTATTATGCCATCAATGTCCCTCACTTCATAATTATTAAAAAAAAAAAAAGAAACATTTTTGAAGATATTTTGTAATTTCAATAATTCTGGTGAAGTGGAGACACCATTGAACAAATAAATAAATCTAGACATACCCTTAAAAAAGTAGTAATGATGCTGACACAAGTGCATTGGTGGAGTTGAATGATCTGGAAAAAAAAAAACAAAACAATTTATTAAACAAATGATGGACATCGATAACAAACCAAATGGTTATCAATAGAGCCAGACGATCAAGTGCATAGAAGCCTGATTAAAAAAATGCAAAAAAAAACGTGAAAACACACAGAGAGAGGTAATGAAAGGAGAAAAAAAAGCTTGGAAATATGGATTATCGTCAGACGCATGCGCAGTAGAAGTTTCGGGGAGACGCAATCAAGGTGTATATATACAATTGTCTACCTTAAAATTGTCTACTTTATATATACATATATAAATATATAAATAAATACATATATATATACATACATATAAATACTATACATATAAATAAAATAATAATTATGGTAAAATTGAAAATAATTCATATTTGAATCATATTAATGAATTAAGGCCAATGGGATTTAGATGAATGACTAAACAAAACAAAAGAATGTCGATTCTTCATTAAAATTCCTTTTAAATCAATAATATCTCATTTAATGAGCAATCATCCTTTCGCCATTTTTGTTTACAAAGAATTCTAAACAGACTTACAATTACAATTTTTGTTTTTACCACAAATTATTATTTTCGTTATGGTTGTATGGACAAGTAAGAAAAAACAATATGGCCGCATGTAAATATGATATAATTGATAATAATTATTATTACTACAAATAATAAATAATATTAATAATATAATATTTGTATACAATAATTTGAGGAAGATGGGTTTATTTATGATCAATTATTGATAATTAATTAATAATTTATCATTAATTGATAAGCATTGAAAACTTAACGTCTCTTTCCAAAAATAAAGATGGAGAACTTTTTTTTCTATTTTTTTCTACATTTTTTTATTCTATCTTTAGATAATTAGTTTAGTATTGCCCTGTAAATATTGAATTATATGATAATTATATAAATAATTAAATAAAATAAAAACATTTTACTTATGGTATCGTTATTTTATAAAACAAATTTAGAAATTTAAATGTATTATTTTATCACTTTAATTGTTTATAATAAAATATTAATTCAATTCTGTATTCTTCTGTAAAAAGATATTAAATTAATTCAAGCATTTGGATAAAAATTGGATTATTCTACGATAATTTTCTGGTTAATTTATTTACTTTTTTAAAAATCAATTGTTTTAATTACAAAGTATTTCAATATCCTTTCAAAATGTTGCTTATTTATAGAAAAGAAACTTCTGTGCTTCTCTTTATTTAAATTCAACCACAAAATGGTGAACAATTGAATAAACAAAAGTTTAAGAATCGTACTAAAATAAAAAAATTCTCTTCTACCGTGAAGAAATAATTCAATGCAATTATCAATCGACCAGTAATGAAAGAGAAAAAAACTCTACTATTTATGATACTGATGATGATAATGATAATCAACAAAATAAGTAAATAACTTTTTTATATCAATAAAATGATGTCGAAACTAATAAAAATATATAAAACAAAACTACTTATGTAGATAAAGATGTTAATATTTTTTTTTTCATCTAGTACCATATGAACACGAAATTTTATTGATATTATTATAAATAATTATCAAGCATTATTATTTGTTAATTATTTCAGGAAAATTAAAAATAACGATAGACAAAGAATATAATTTGAAAATCCATTTTTTCTCTCAAAAGAGTTATTTATACTGTGCTGCTACTGTACAACTACTGTACCACTGCATCATTTAAACAGTATTACTATTGTTTAAAAAAAAAGTACAATGGTTGCTATTTGCATACTGCATTAAAATATGCTAAAAGAATAGTACAGTGGAATTTTAATTTTATTTTATCAAATAGCTAAATAGATTATAAAATTACAGAATAAAATCGTGTGTGGACTCAAAAATTCTTCCTTACCGACTGTGAGTGTAAGTTAAAGGAACAGCAGAAGCGAGAATAAAAGTGAAGTGAACAAAAATACGCAACAATATTATAAATTTTAGAGGTATTGCACGCCATTATAACAACAGTCTCGGCAATAAACAATATCATCCTATTCGGTAACATGATTTAATATCGAAAAATTATCAGTATAATTAATGCACTAAGGGCTAAGACGTACACTTGCTAACAGTCTGTAAAACTTTAAATTGAGGATAAAATACACTTTTTATCAATACTGTATAACTGCTACTACCTTGTATTATTATCATAATATAAATATAGTACAACAAAGCCCATTCTTTATCGTATTATCACAATATTATTGTATTACAGTAACTACTGTACAGCATTATTAAATAATACGTTACAAAGAAAAAACTCGAAATATAAATAAATATTTAATTATGATCAATTGTCATTTTGTCTTTAAATTATCATACACAGAAACATTCTTTTTTTTTACCTGAAAAATCAAGAGATTTAAAAAGTGTTTAAAAACAAAACACTTAATTCTAGATTTGAGTCAAAAAACTACTCGTAAAATAAAATTTCGTATTGTTTAACAATAATTGAATTTAATTCCATGGAATAATTTTTTTTTCTAATAAAAAAAGTCGGCACGGTTTGTCATGCACAAAAATTCTAAACATAAATTCATTAAAAAATAAATAATTAATTATTTTGTATAATTTCAAGGTCGAAATGGTTGCTTGCAGACTACAGTGAAGAATAATTCATCCGAATCCAACTTCAAGATATTAACAATATTAAATAATACAAACAAATAATAGCATTTTTATAAATAAATTTTAAACATTTCGAAGAGTTTAAAAAAATACTATAGTTTGTTTATGACGTTTAACATTATCAATATTTAAGTGTTTAATTATTACTCAACACTTAAATGTACTGTACAGTATCAGTAACTTAAATTAAGTTTCTTCGTTACTTAATTAATTTCAGTACAACACAGTATGTCAGTAGTGTACAGTATTGTACAGTAGTTGATAATTTAGCAATGCAATACAAATAACTCGATTGAAAACTTTTAAAAAATTTCTATTTATAGATAATTAGAAAAAAAAATTCATTATTAATATTATTTTCTATCAATTAGTTGAAGAAAAAAACATATATATCAATAAACTACAATAGAAAACTTTGAACTTGTAAGAAAGTGATAGTGTACGTTTGAGGCTCAATAAAGATTTATTAAAAGAAGTAATTTAAAATTAAAATAAAGAAAAAAAACAATAAAAAAGAATAATAAATCTCAAGCTCAATAAATAGATGAAGATAAATAAAATGAGCTATGCTTTGAATGTGATTAAAATGATTATCATACGTATAATCTTAATGTAGTGATAAATGAAAGGAAACTGAAATTTAATAGTGTAGAAATATTTCATAAAAAAAAAAAAACATTTATGTCTGAATTACGTCTCTTATTATTTTTTAACATCAAATCTATCGTACACAATAAAATCAAAATAAATTTTATTTCATGCTTAGATTGATTCAAAAACCTGATCTCTCATGAGAAGATACTTTTCATTCAAAATTGAATGAGAATGCAGTATAATCTAAGCTTACTTAATTTGTTATTAATTCATAAAGTAGTCAATTTAATTATAAATTTTTTATAAGCGAAATGAAGAAGCTGATCATTTTAATAAATGATACAAAGTAAATCGATTTCATTTTAAATTTATTTTTTCCTTTTCAATAAAATTAAAGTTTTTATTTAAAAAAAAAAAAACTAATCTACATAACCAATAAAATTCTAAGATTAATTATCTATTGATAATTGGAAGAAAAAAAATATTTGAAAAATACTCATATTCTTAATGCATGCTTTAAATCAATACAAAAGAAACCCTAGAGACTATTAATTATTATGATTGCAAAAAACAGTGTGTACAGGTTCGTATGCTCGCGGAGAAAAATAATCAGAGCTTTATTACTTGTCTACATCAAGTACACTTATTCTAGAAAACGTTACTAGAATTTTAGTAAAATTTTATTTGCAGTCTAAAAGAGCTTCTCATATTTAGAATAACCAAGCTGCGATAATTTCATATGCAAAGAAATCCTAATTATTTCCAATAGTTTTGGATGGCTGAGCAGGCTAAGGCGTCATTATAGTCAGTTGCGTGGATAGAGAGGTCGTAGGTTCGAATCTCCCCAATGGAATATTTTTTACTAGACCTCAATCAGCATTTTTCGCAATCTTAAAACTGTGTATACGTAAAATTGGTGTTCAACATTCATAAAATCTAACAAAAATAATTTTTTAATTATTTAAATAAATTGTTGCTCATTTTACCGAATTATTAATTTCTTCCATATGTTGTTGAATAATGTGATATAATTAGTAACAATAATATAAGTAAATTTACTAGAATTTATTGTAAACCTCGAGTATTTATTGACGAGACATTTCTAGTAAATTTTGCTTGACTCGACGATTATCCATATAAGTGGAAGAGTTTTTCGTAAAGTTTTCTAGAATTCTAACAATATGGCTATGACTATTTTCTCCGTGTTCGTTTAAACAAAATAGATTAAAAGAAAAAGAGAAAAAAAATATATATAAACAATGAATACTAAAAAATTAAAAACAAGCCTGATTGGAGTTAAAAGCAACAAAATCTCGATTCTAGACCACATCGAGTCTCATCACCCACTGTGATAGGACTATTTATTATCTTGACATAAGTAGTTACTCTTTTCTCTCTCTATCTCTATCCTTTCTTCCTTTTTCTATCATTTTTCTTCTTTTTTTTTCATCGATTTTTTCAACTACTTTCTATTACTTCCACTGTTTCTTTTCTATTTATATTTTTTAAATATCTATATCTATATGAATACAAATATATACATATATATATATACATTGATTTCATTTTTTAATATTTTTTGAACAATTTAATTATACTCTTCGAGTCTTTCCTCTATTCTAAAATAGTAGTTGATATAATCAATCTCTTTCCGTCCTCGATCTGAGCCTCTTCAATATGAGGACCATGTAGAAACTCAATTTACTCGTTAGGTCCTTTTTATACCCGCTATAGAACTTCTAGCGCGTTATTACTTTGTTTACTCTTATTCAAGTCAATTGTCATTTATTTTTCTTTACAAAACGAAGGAATTGAAAAAACAATTATCACTTTAGATCCATTTTTAACATAAAAAAAAGTCTGAAGGTCCAAAAGAGGACTCATTTCAGACAATGAAGGCTTTATGTAGGTTTAATTTCAAACGATGAAGGTTTTACGTAGGTTTATTTTGTGAGCAAAAGAGTTCTGTTTAGATACTATTGTCATTTAAACTGAGCTGAATATTTTTTAACTCATAATGGAGATGAGTTAACAATTATTATTACAATAATGAATGTTTTTTTATTATGTTTTAATTTATTTCCTAAGATTAAATAAAAATGAATCAACTGGTGAATTTTTTTAAAAATTTCGTAGAGAACATTATTTTATTATTATTATATTTTACTCTTGTATACCCAACTGGGTTTTTACATTTCGACTATATACACTCAATACAGACCAACTTATATCTAAATGAACTTAAGTTTAAATTATAAAAATAATTTTTCTTTTTTTTTTTTTTTGCACTGTACATTATGCTGCACGCAAGGGGGTTGCAGTTTTACATCCATAATCTAAAATCACTCTTATTTCTCTACATGCTCCCCTTCCCTCCAAACCTAAGTCACCGCCTTCCATACAACTCACACTCTACTTTTTCCACAAACTCGCACAGCTCAAAACAGATGTTTCCCTTGAGCAATTCTACAATAAGACTTTGAATCTCCAATTCGCCTTGATCTCCCTTCCATTTAATTAAAAATTTTTTTATTTTTTCTGATTGTGGCCTAATGGCTTCACTACAGCACAACAAATGGCATAATGTCTCACTGCACCAACCACACAGCCTACATGACCAGTCCCTCCAGCCTTTTTTACCACCTCTTCCCACATTACCACACCTGATCCTGGCCCAGATTTCTTTATACCTAGAGTTTTTTATTCTTTGGTTCCAATACACTGCACCATTGTCACCAGGCTTCAAAATTGCATATATGGGGTTATATGTGGACCTCAGGATTAGATCCCACTCTTTATTTTTGTACCTTCTTTCCAGTTTGTCAAGACCGCAGGCAAATCGCGCTGCTATCGCACCCGCAGCAACTCCATTTCTTATGTCTTGAATTATCTCAGTATCCTCTATTTCATAGCAAAACTCCGCAAATGCTTTTCCCCATGCTGATTCTTTGTTGTTTAATATACCTCTTACCTCTTCGAGTAAACATATCTTCGGCCAGCGGTCATCGTCCATTTCTAATACTTCCCATAAATATCTACAGGCACGTTCTTTGAGTATGAATTCTATCTCTTTAACTCCTATCTCATTTCTCCAAATATACTTGGGCGTATTCCTAGCAACGCCGAGAATCGCCTTGCAATATCTGCTTTGCACCTTTTGAAGTCTCTCAATCTTACCAAGTCCCCATATCTCTACCCCATACACCGCCATGGCTCTGACAATTGTTTCCATCAGATATATCCTTTCACCTTTTAGGTCTCTGCCAGCTCTCTTGAACAGCCCCCATGTTGCGTTTGTAGCTTTTTGAGCTTTACTCGCCATTCTCTCCATATGTACTGTTCGTAGAGAACATTATAAAATAAAGAATTAAAAAAAAAGCACTATTTTTAATTTTGTAAGTAAAAAAAAAAAAAACAATCCAAATAAGAAAATATCTATCCCTAATGTTTAACGTATTATCCAATATCAATTCTTAAATAATTGTGGTCAGTAGAATTCATATAGACAAATATAAAGTTAATTATCTGGGATATTAACCACTTAGAAGTATTACTATACATCAATATACGCAAAGCAGCTGAAAAAAAAAATTAAAGAGAAGCACAGAGGTGGTAAAAAGATCAGTTGAATTCAAAAATTGAAACATTTTTAATTATTTTCTCATAATATTCATTGGATAAATGAATAAATAAAAAAAAATTACAATTTAACAATCGAACAGATATAAATAAAATAAGAAAAAAGAACCAGAAAATCAACCTGTAAACGTGAAATAGAGTTAATAAAAAAAAAAATGAAGTAAAGAAATCGGTTCTTTTAAATTAAACTTTTCTTTGCAATTCTAAATCATATCTCATAAAGTTCATCACCTCCACACATCTAAAAGACACTTTTCTATTGTCACAAAAAGTATTTTGATGGAAAAAAAAAATTTTAAACGATAATTTCTAAACCGATTACTTTACTACATTTTACAAAAAAATTAACTAAAAATCTTGGTACAATTAACTGTACAGTACTGTACCGATTCTAGACAATACATCATTTATACTGTATATAAATCTTACATACCGTATTACTGTATCGACATTATTGTAATAATGCAGTATTAATATTACAATTTTCCATCGAATACTTGCTACTGTTATACATTGATGTACAGTAACAGTACCGTATTTGTACAAACATAATATCAATGCTGTATACGTACCGTTACCGTAATGTTACCGTACTAAGTCAACTTTACTGTAGTATTACGGTGTCGACATAGTAATAATAATACGGTATTAATCTAGTTACAGTATGTATGTCTCTTCTTTACTACTGTTGTACAGTATTAGTATGATATTTATATAATAACTATAAATATGTTACTAATACAGTATTGATACTGTATAACAATGTACTGTACAAATACGGTACTGGTTTCATATTACGGTTCGACTGAAATAAATACAATATTAATACAGTATTAGTACTGTACAAATACTGTACAGTTAATTTGCCAAAGAAAAACAAACGAAAACTGTTTAGAAAATGGACCACTGTGGTTTAAATGAATTAGACAACGGATATATTAATTTACAGTAAATAAAAAAAAAGTAAAACAATAAATGAAACAATTTAAAATTGGTTGATTTTCCATCCACACTCTCTCCGCAATCAATAACTCTTATCTAATACTCCAACTCTTACCGGAAATAATGAAGTAATTATAACTATACGTAATATGATAATTATTATATTTATAATAATAATAAAGTTAATATTATCACGATTATTATTTACTTAACTTAGAATATAAGTAGTAATTAAGATGTAAGGTAAATAAAAAAAAAATTATTATTATTGATATTAAGTAATGATAATGATAATATCAATTAATAAAAGAATGTAAAAGAATTAAAAAATTTCAAATGAATGAGTAAAATAATTGATAACAAATTAAAATAAAAAAAAAAATATTGTGCAAGTGAACAACATCACACATCGTATATACATACTATTTTACTATACTACTGCAACTATTTACAGTGATATTGAGATTATGTAAACAACAAACGACGAAAAATAAAAAATAATAATTCATGAATTATTTGACAATTGATTGACAACAAAATGAAATGAAAATAAATAAATAAACAAAAATATTATTGTGTTTTTATTATTTTGTTTTTTTATTCTTTCAAATCACAAAGCAGTGTGTTACTCTGCGTAAAAAGACCAGAAATGTCTGAATGTATGCTCAGACAGATGCTGTATTTCTTACGAGAAAGTGACCGTAATAACTATTTTGCTGTATTTCTTACGAGAAAGTGACCGTAATAACTATTTTGATTCTTCACCGTGAAGAAAAAAAATTCTTCTTTAAAATTTCGAAGTATGTTTAACATTAATCGATTTATCTTCGACTATTGTATTTAGTTACATAATTTCGTTTTATCTATTTGACTATTTATGGGTTTGGAATTCAATGAATGAATTTTATTTCGTCCCGATAAATGAGCTTACTTGCATTAGCACCAATGAATCTGATCATCAATCAGGATTTACACTAAATAAATGGCCAATGAAAATTCATTGGAAATTTAAAATAACACCTAATACTTGACTTGGTTTGTTTACTTTTTTTCTTTAAATCTACTCTCCTGTTAATTACAAGTAAGAAATTCCCAAAAACTTGGGAAGGTATTGCAATTTTATATCCTTTCATTTCTCAATTAATAAATAATGCAATGCATTTCTGTTTGAACAAATTGATATTTTTTTTAATGACTAATCACTAATTTATTTGAATTAAAAACATAATATATTGTTTATTGAGCTTTTCTTAGATGTGAGAATTAAAGAATATTATAATTCTGTCTAATAATTATTTAAGAATAATAACATTGATTAAAATTTAATATCACTTGTAAGAAAAGCTTAATAAACAATTTATAATATTTTTAATTCAAATAATTTAATTAATTAGTCATTAAAAAAAAATTGCTTAGATACATGAGGCAAAAAGGAGTGAACGTTTTTTCTACGCATTATGACGAATATTTTCCCGTCTTAAAATTGAAAATTGCCCTTATTATCACTGAAAATCGTCTCACAATTTTTTTTTTCTTTTTTTATTCATAGGTTAAATTACAATCTGTTTTGTAAACAATGAGTAATTTTGGTGTAATTATTGTGTCTTGAGGTGTTGTTGATAGAGGATAGCCCAGCGGTCATCACTCTAGAATCTTGTAGTTAGGTCCAGTGGTTTATATTTCTTTTTAAGTCTATTTCTCTCGCTGTCTCTATTTAATATTGTTGAAGCTAGTCTGTTGGAGTGATATTTAAGTCGTTCGATGTACCTTGTGCTGAATTCTGTTATTTCATTTTTGACGGCGTCTCACAAATGGAGTAAAATGGCGCACGTCGACTGGACAATTGGGCTTTTTACTGTAAGACTTTTTACTATGATAAATCTGTAGAAAAAAATAGTGTAATATTCTTTTCATGAAAGGAATTTATTTTTCTTTCTTTAACTTTAAAGAATAAAAGTAAATTATTATTTACATTTGTTTTTAATACAAGAATATTGATTCATCATGAGTATTAGAGTAATACAATAATTATCTCACGGGAAACTTAATCAGCGTCGTAACTTCTATGTCATCGAGTCATTAAATCTGATCAAGTAAGAGCTTCTGCAATTCCTATTACTACTCTCGGCAGAGCAATTAGATTATTCATGAAAGCGACGTAAAACCGTTACATTTGTCTGCACGACGGATTATCATTCATCCTCATATAAATTCTTTCAAGCGTCTGAGCAATTTTCTTTATCTGCTGGTGCGCGAGATAACGTGAAGGAAATGGTTAAAAAAAATAAGTCAATTAGTTGGAAAAAAAGTTAATGATATAAATAAAAATATCTATTAACGTTTCTTTCTTTTTATTGGGAACAAATGGATTAATAAAAAACAAATTTTATTATATAAAAATTTTATAACCTTAGTGAGAATAAATTAATTAGTAGTCTTTAATAGAATGATGGAAGGGAGCATGTTAAGCATAAGAATTATGTAAAAGCTTTGAAAAATTTTACAATGGACATGAAAAGTGTGAAAAAATTCATGTGTTATTCAGCATCAGAAAGCTTCAGAAGTTTCAAAAAATGAAGTATTATTTGAAGAGAGCTTAAAAAATTGTTCTTGCTTAAAAAAAGCTCTAAACATTCTTAATGATTAAAAAAAACCCTCAAAAAGTTTAAAAATTCATTTAAAAAAGTGTTAATTAAATTTTTTAAAACTTCAAAAATTGTAAAATTTTTTAAAAATGTCAAAAATCTTTCAAAGAGTCGAATTATTTACTGAAAAGTTTTATAAAAACCAGGACTGTAAAGGAAACATGGAGTAAAATGAATCTCTCGATTTTTGCACTGAGAAAAAAATTTACTTCATACAAGAAATATTTCATTCAATCATTAACATCGACATTTCAAATAGTGGCAGTGGAATATTTCTTCAAAATTACGAATATTTAATTGAAATCATTTTATTTACTCAAATGAATAAAATGTCACTTGTTTTCAAACTTGTCATAACATTGAAGTAAATGATAAAATGTGTTTCTGATAAGACTACTATTAGATTGAATTAAAATACTATCTTGAAATTACTTCAAGTTTCTTTTATTAATTGAATAAAAAATTACAAAGTTTGCAATGATCTTAAAATATGCTTATTACTTAACTCACAACATTACGCATATTAGTAACTTCAACCCTTAAATGCATAGCGTATCAAAAATGAAACAGTAACTTGATGCCCTTGTCAAATACAATTTTTTCAACGTGTGGACTTGGCTGTATGGTTATTTGATTTCTTGGCCCATAATCGTTCTGAGTGAAAAGAAAAAAAAACGGCCATGGACTAAGGCGCGAAAAGAAATGTCATTTCCAAAAAGTCTGAGCGTCGTTGGTGTACAAAATTATGCATTTAAGGGTTAAAATTTAAAAAAAAAAAATTATTTCGCTCCGAATTTACCTGATACTTAAACCTATTTATTTATTATCTTGTAAATAATTAAATTTAACTTTTGAATATAAAACAATGTACTTCCTTACGTAGATTTGTATTCAATACCAATTATCCAATATTCTTTAACTTTTCATTAATTTCGTGGAAACTACGTATTATATAACTCATTTAAAATATATATTTCAAAGGATAATCCCTAGACTATTTGAAATTGGTGACGTAATTCCTGACTTTATTACTTGCCAACTTAAACAAACTTTCCTACCTCCTAACTTGTGTCCTTAACCTCTTATTTACCCCTTCCATTCGATCCTCAATGAATAGAATATTCAATCTATTATCCCGTAATTGTAATTTATCCTTCAGACAAAAGAAGTGATTTTTGTTCACAGATAAAATTTAAATGATAACAAATAAAAAGAAAAACCAACAACGTTCATTCTATTATGTGTTTTTTAAGGGAAGAAACAAAATAATATAATAAATAAAAAAAAGGGAATATAATCAAGAGGAATGAAAGGAAAGGATAGTAAGAGTAAAAATAAAATAGTACGAATCGGCAGAGAAAGGATCGAAACGACAAAAACGGAAGCGAACTACAACCGCATCTAAATTACACTGGGAATTCCATTTAACCCAGCGTCTTTTCTCCACAATGGACATCCTCCATGCTGCGAAGGATCAACATTTTCTTCAATTTATAGATTTGTTTTCTCTAGATAGGTGTGCATTGTAAATTATTACATGTAAATTTTCATTATTCCTTTGTCTCTGCTTTTAATTAACTGCAAAGATTCATCGATATCGATAGCCTTCAGATCATGGAAGCTATATGAATATCCATCTCTACCTATGACAACGAAACACATATCGTCTGTGAAGACAACAAATCAACGAGAAAAGCCAAGATATATTATATTTTCATTATAAACTAAACGTAAAAATGAATTGTCAAAACGTGCTGATATATTTGATCATTGTAAAATTGAATATTTTGTTGTTTATTGAAATTCACAACGATATCCATATGCTATCATGAATATTGATATTTTAAATATTAAATATGCACTTTTGTATGAAATGTATGCGAATTTTTATTCATCCTATTATAGTAAAAATATTAAAAGACCATACTTGAATAGAGAAAAATTTATGGACCAAAATTTGTCGAACATGGACGATAGGACTCCATTGTCAATTAAGTGACCTATGAATAATATGTTAACCTATATTTAAAAAGGGAAAATAAATTCCATAAGAGTCGAATATTTATATTAAAAAAAAAAAAGAAGTAAATAAATTTAAAATGAACAATTTTCAACTGCTTTTTTGTTCACGTTTTAATTAAAAAAATTATTCTGACATTTTATTGAGTTTACTCACCTTGAAAATTGTAATGACAAATCGCAGAGCAATTAAATGGGTGAATTGTAAGGTAGGAAACGATAATTGGTAAAAGACCTCATGGGAATGATTCCTTCGATAGTCGATCAAGTAAGAGAAGGTTGATAAGTTTAATGAGTAAATCGGAGAAATCGAGAAAAGAAAAGAAGAATTTTATGAAACGATTGAAAATATTTTTAATTTACAAAAATAGGTCTGAGCACACTTTGTCTGTGCTAACACGACGAACTTTTCATTAGGAATTGTTTATAACAAATTTAAATAGTCTTGTTTTACTTTAATTAGACGTCTAGATGATGACCAGGGAAAATATTGAAATGAAAAGTCAATTCTTGTACTTTTATTTATTATAAAAGAAAAACAAAATACGCACGAAAGTTAAGGAATTCAAAATATTCTCAAGTTACTGTTTTAGAAGAAAGAGATAAGAAAAAGGGCTGTTGAATATGACATATTCATTCATATAAGTAAAATTGGTAAAAAAGTTATTAAATTATTGGATAAATCTGAAGTATTTGACATATTCCAAACCAACTAAAGAAAAATACGATAATGGTATCCTGAGGGGTATCAAGACGGTTTTTGTAACATTATTACGGAATTTATTTTCCGCGAGATTCGCACGAAGCACCATCAACCATAACCCAAGGCCCCCAAGGGATACTATTATCACAAGATAGCCAATATTACAACCTATATTCATGTATATCACGTTATAATGCACATTTTTTTAGCTGTAATCCCAATAAACTTCACGAAACGGGTAACTTATCGATTACACAAATGAAAAATATCTAAATAAAATATTACCCTATTATTGGCTAACTATTCCCGCACAGAAAAAAATATATGTGTAAATATAAAAAAAAAATATATTTATAAATATATATTTATATTTATTCATATATATTTAAATAATAAAGAATTTGCCGCATTTCATATATGATTTATATATATAAAATATATTATTGATATATGTAAGGTATATCATAATATATAATTGAAGTATATTCTATTTATAATTTTTATATTCTTTAAATATTTTTTATATGCATATTATTTATAATCTTCATATACTGTGTGAATGAGTATGATATATATATATATATATATATATATAAATACACATATATTTAAAAAATATTGTTTTAATAAAATAAAGAAAGGAAAAAGTCAAACATAATAGTACCATTTATATTTTATTGTAATAAAATGTAAGATAAATTTCGTATACTAATCTTTAATACAAAAAAAACGTTTTATATTTATATAATATAATAATATATTCTTGTATATATCTGGTATATATTTTTTTTCTCATATAAAAAAATTATATGTCCAACATACATATGCATATACATTTTTCATATAAGGCATATATCCATTAATATATTTAACAGATAAAGAAATTGCCAAAAATATATGGCATATATTTTCAATGATATTTACACATATATTTTTTTCTGTGCGGGTTATATTGGTAAACTATTGTTCAATAGATCCAATAATCAACACTAAAAAATATCAACATTTGTTTCTCAGAAAAATAAACACTAAATTTTTTGAGGATGTACGAACGTTAATTTTTCCACGAAAGAATTTTTTGAAGTTTTGATATTCGATTGATTTGTTTTTAATTAAAAATTTTATGACAATTTCAGCACAATTGTGCTGCTAGTTTTCGAGAACTATTAATTTGGAATTGATTTTTTACACAGACTCCAATGGAGATCACGTGATATTTTATTAAAACTGTATTACCACTCAATAGGTGGTTTACTCTAGATTACTTAGTGTTTGATAAACAAATTTGCTTTTCTAATTAATTTAATAATTTTTATTATTACCAAGTAATAATCATTTTTAATACACATTTTTTTAGCTGTAATCCCCTATAAACTTTTTGTATAGTTTGTTCGTACACATTTTACCTTAAATACTTTAGGCAGGAATCGAACAATATGGCATTGTCTTGTCAGACTCTGCACTGTAAATCTCAGTTTTCCAAAATGCATTATTTTAATGCGGATAAGTGTGTTAAATATAACATCACCCACTTTTAACGCAGATCTAAGTGTTTAAAAAGTGACTACAATGTTAATCAAATAGGTGACGTCATATTTAACACACTTATCCGCATTAAAATAATGCATTTTGGAAAACTGAAATATACAGTGTGTCTCGAAGGACTCTACGGTTTATTTATTGTTAAAAAATGTTTTTTAACTGTTAAAAAATATTTCTTCACAATAAAATGAGATTTATTCATTATAAAATCACTAATGTGTTCATAACTAAGGCTTTTTTATTATAAAATATTTATTAATAATTAAAGACCATTAATTAAAACAATTAAAATCGTTTTTTAACATTCATAAATTTATTTTGGTTATTTTTTAATGCCATAAAAAGCGGATTTTGGTTCGTTTTGAAATATTTAAAAATGGAATTGGGACAGGAATGGATTCCTAGTTTGGTATTATTTGTAATTTATATCAATATCCACTATTATATTTTTTTTATGGACAAACATGAAGAAGTTTATGATAGGGACTCTTCAGAAATACACTAATTCATGGCTTGTTCAGTGGCGGAATAAATAAGTCATCAGTCTTCATTAAAGGTTAATTTAATACACCATCAGTTAGAGCGTCGTAATGAAAAGAATAAACAATAAATGTCACGATGAAAATCTCAATATACAGGTTAACGAGTTAAACAAAACACGACAATCACATTAACCTGTACTCAAGTCATTAATATACTTTTGTGGGGTTTTATGTTACAGTATGGAATAGTCGACAGTCTGAAGTAATCTTGATGCATATATGTACCACCTTTTGGGAGATACGTTTGAGCGCATTTGGTTGAAGCTGTAAACCCTAATGGCAGAAGTTTAAAGCAAGTCCTTGCGGAGTAATTCGTATACACGTTGGTATACTACATACATTTACGACCGCGCCCATTTGGCACACCCGATTATTATTTGCTTAACTCAACCTAGCCGCATTGTATTCCACCAACCTCCTTCTATCCTTCCTAAACCGGCTACACTTTATACACTTCTGGACATTACACTCATCTTCTTTGTCGATTATTCTCGGAATTACAATGTAACCCCCCTCATATAAATTTCGTCATTCCTCAGTGTTTTATTGCATTGTACATCTAAATGCATCGTATTCTTTTGATTCAATTGTTCGTAGAGATATTCAGGACCCGTACCGAGATTAAAATCAAGTTGTGCTATAGGTGCAATCTTGACTGGATTAATGTTGTTACCATGACCGAAAGACAAATAAAAATAGATGCATTTTGGAACACCCACCCACTGCAAATCCAAGTTGTAGACACTTTCAAAATGCTAAGCCTCTTCAATGTTAAATGTCGTAAACAAACTATAGATTTTTTACACACTACGAAACGTGTAAAGTGTCCACAAATCATGCATAGTTTGTTAATGGGCATTTTACATTGAATACACTTTACGCGTGTTATTTTAACACGTTTGTAAAATCCTGGGATTTGTTTAGATTTATAAATTTAAACAATAGAAATTAATTTTTTTTTTTACAGTAAAATGAAAGTGTTATAAACAATATCCGACCATTTGGAGATACTTTGTAAATCTTAAGCGTGTTAAAATCACACACTTTGAATGTAGAGTGTATGTATAGTTATTTTTAACAATATTCTGTTGATCTCTTTTCAACACTGATAATTTGATGGGTAGAATATATTAAAAATAATTAATTAATTATTTTCAATGGATTGCAATAATACTTTTACTGTGAATATTTGTGTTTTATTTTAAAACATTAAAAGTGTTTTAATATGACGTCACCTATTTGATTAACATTATCTTGATTTTAAAACACTTGAAAATGTTTTAAAATCGCTTGAAAAAATTTTTAAAACGTATTTAAGTGTTTTAAAATCGAGACAATGGGAAATTATTTAGAATTGGAGCTTCAGACAGAAGTTACTTTAAAATATTTTTTATAAATTAGGGCTTATTTCTGAGGATTCAAATGTTAAAGGTAATTATTTAGAATTTTAATTCCAGGCAAAAATCGCTCCAAAAAATTCTCCACCACCTGAAAACTATTTTCTTAGGTAGAATTAGACAATTGAAGGTGGGGGAGACATGTTTCATGAGGTTCAGGATTTTTAGGTATAGGTATAGCTTGAATTCAAATAATAAAGTGACAAAGAGGATGGAAGGTGCGGGGGGTGTTTAAAGGCCATAAATACTTTTGGAATTTTTGAAAATATTTATGTCCTTTTAACTCCACCACCGCCACCTTAAATTCACTATTTGTACTCTCCGAAATAACCTCAAATGCACAAAAAATTTTTTCGAGCGATTTTTGCCTGGAGCCCAAATTCTAAATAATTACCATGTTAAATTTAAGGAGTAAGAGTTAAAATTTTGGGTCACTGCATAAGTAATAATGAGTGCTAGTAAGCAAAAACATCGATTTCGAAATCTCTCAGGAGTAAAAAAAAAAACCCCAGTGTTCTTTGCGTTGGTATGAACGGAGACATCATAAATCAATGTAAAAATAAATACAAATTTACTTATCAAAGAAAAAGTGTTTAGATTTTGATATTAAAGAATTTTCTACATGCCTGGATTCGAATCCTAAATGAGTATATGCTAATTAGTCAAAAATCGGCTATTAATAAGAAAGAATTTCTTTCAGGAGCTCCAATGCAATGCTTACAATATATTTTCAAGGTCGTTTAAATCATAGCTTCATGGTATGATTTTTGATCATATTTACTCAGTGTCCCAATATGTCAAGGAGTTGATGATCAAGATGCGTTGGTTATGAGGTTTATATTCTTTGATAGGAATAACAGAAAAGAATATATTATGTATGAAATAATGAGAGCTTTGAACCAACAATGGTATTTTCGTCTTCATCTGTGTGAGCATGTCAAGATCTATTAATAGTTTAACTGAAGATTTCTATTCTGGTTGTACTGAACGTAATTCTTCACAACTGAGTAGCACCATAGTCAAACGTTTCAGTGGTGAATCAAACGTTTTAAAAGAACCTCCATTATTTTTTTGTGCTCATCTTAAAATGTTAGAGCTTTAAAACTATTCATCATTACTAGATTTTTTTTAATTGAAATTAATTGAAAATGAGTGAAAATTTAAATCAAATGGAAAATTGTGCTATATGTCAACAATCAGCGAAACAAAAATGTGGATCGTGTAAGAGTGTTTTTTATTGTAGCCGAGAACATCAAAAGTTGGATTGGAAGAAACATTCAAAACAATGTAGACTTTTTGAAGTAAGATTTTGTTCTCTATTGTTTCAAATCAATCCCCAGTAAGTAGTTTTAAATCCAAGATCCAAAGATATTCTTGGTTACTTTTATGGAAATCAGGGTAGTCATCTAGGAACAGGGATTCAAAATTGTCCAAAAGCTCATTCAATCATCGAGCTTTTTTGGTTCCAAAGAGTCAAATTTATTCTTTTATCCTTGCTTCATTTTACAGACCATATTGCAGGGATGGGCAAACTTGTACTTTTGCAGAGCACCAGTAAAAAGGTCTACCTAGTAAAATCTTATACCTCTCTCACTCGCAGGAGTATTAGCTCTGAAAATTATACCTGGAGAGCCACGTTTGCCCATCTCTGCCATATTGGTAATTTACACGGAAAGAAGGATTAGGTAAAAATTATCCTGCAGTTCAGGATAACTAGAACACTCTACACTGACAAAGCAAAATTTACCCTACAGCAGGCATGGGCAACGTTTTTCAAGTCAAAGTCCCTTTTAAGGTTAAGAATATTTGTACAATAAGATCCATAATGTAAATGATATTCAGTAATCCAGGTACTCAGTCACAGGGACTTCAGGAAATCCCACTTGCCCATGCCTGAATTACAGGGTAATTTTTACTCAATCCTTGTTTCTGTGTAGAAATAGCAGAGAAGAGAGACATGAATAGAAGTTTATTTCAAATGGGCCAATGTGTTCCAAAAATTTAGTATGGGTTCTTATGGAGCCAGGTAGGAGTTTAACATGGGTGGGGTGGTCTGGGGTGATCCCTAAACAGAACACAGCATTGAACTTCTATGCAGGTCTATTTTCTCTGAGAAATACACAAAAACAAAATCAATGATAATATTAAATACCATAAAAATGACAGATAGCTGAGGATAAAAATGTGGGTAGGCACTTAATAGCCACTAGAAAAATAGAAGCTGGTGAAGTAATTTTGATAGAAAAGAAACCATTGGTAGCAGCACCTCAACAAGGTACTAATCCTGTATGTCTATCATGCTATGTATCACTGACTAACGACAATGCAACTCCATGCCAAAAGTGTGGCTGGCCATTGTGTAATAATTGTCAAGAGCATGGAGAAGAATGTCAATTCACTGTCAACCATCGTGATAAAAAGGTAAATGCCAAAATATTTCGTCTAAAATCATTCATAATTGATGGGAAATTTTGTTCAAGGTTTCCATCACAGAGTTTGGAATTCCTCATCCAACTTATAAATGTATTGGCATTGTTCGGGCCTTGTCATTACGACAAAGTGATCCCGAATCCTACCAGAAGCTGCTAAATCTTGAGTCTCACTGTGATGCTAAAAATTCCAAGAGACATGAAAGACTTAAAGAAATAGCTGATTTTGTAATGAGGTTTTTTAAAGTAGATGACATCAATGAGGAGGAAATAATTAAAATAGCTGGGATTCTCGAGGTAACCGATCAAATAAATCCAATATATCTTTAATTCAAGTAATAATGATTAATATATAACACATAGATTAATGGACACGAAGTCCCAACATCTGAAACCCCACATGTGGCAGTGTATGATTTAGCATCCTATTTTGAACACGATTGTCGAGCTAATTGTTCCAAGAGCTTTACTGAAAATGGAGGGATTATTATTCGATCAGCCTTGCCTATTTGTAAAGGTTGGTTTATGAATAATACCATGTAGATAATAGTCTAACAAATTTTTATTCAATTGTTTATTTATTTAAATGTTTGATTCTAATGTATTAACACAACAAGAGGTTTACAAAAAAGGGTGCTTTCTGCTAATTTTTTTCTTTTTTTATTATAAATACTTACAACTTTTCCATTAGGGAGAGTTATTTAGTTGTACATCAAGTGTATTCTTTACATTAGCTTACAAATCATTTTACCAAGTACTTATGTATATATTTCGAGCATTCAAACAGGAAGTTGACAATATAAACACAGTTTGGCAATGTGGTCAATAAGATCTGCTAATTGTAATTATTAAACTATTTCTCGAAATTTTAGTCACTATAAATTCTACATAGATTATTTTCTCAAATGTCGTGTAATTAAGCAAACAAAATGGCGCTAAAGATATAAAATTAATTATCTTTATCATTATTTTGCCACCAAACTATACAAGATAAAGGATGAAATCTGAAGACTTTTTTTATTTAAAATTCTAGCCACTAAAAATTTTATTTAAAACTTTTTTTTGTATCTCTCATAATTTTCAAGAACAATGCAATAAAAAAAAAAATAAAATTCCAAATGGTTTTTTCAATATTAAAACCCTTGTCACGATGAAAGCACCCTTATTAAAAATGACAATTGTTTTCAACATTTTAAAGAGTATTCTTTCAAAATTTCAACAGCACTAAAAAATTTTGATTTTAAAATCGAATTGACTATAGTAATTCAATGTAAATAACAAAAAAAGTCCATTGTAATTTCACTAGGAATATAAATGTAACCAACAATGTCATAATAAGCTATCATCATTGAATGAAAAGAAACCAATTCACAAGTCAACTTACCATTTTCAGGCGAGCACATAACAATGTGTTATGTAGACCCACTATGGGGTGTGACAAATAGACGCCATTACTTATTAGAAACGAAGCTATTCGAGTGCAAATGTGGTCGATGTTCAGATCCAACGGAATTCGGGAGCATGTTTAATGCTCTAAAGTGTAGGAAAGGGTAAGAAGTGTGCATGTTGTTGAAAAAATATGAAGATCACGTAAATCGAGATCGGGACACTCGAGATCGTGAGAACCCACCTCGATATGTGTCTTAACTCAGCATTTTCTCTATTGTACATATAAGCTATATATACATACATAAGCAGTCTGTATATATATCTATATATTGCGACAACAGAGATGTGTATATGAACGTAGACACGAGGTGGAAAAGCCCGTTATCGGCTTTCCAGTGAATTATAGCACTGTTAGGCATGTATTATGCATCGCGTTATTCGATCCGTAAAACAGCGAATGCGGAGGATCACTTCTACCCGAGACTTTCATAACGACCAATAAGAAATTGCCGGATTACGTTTGTGCCAAGTGCCAGGACTCAACTTCATGGGATACAATTGAGATCAAGCTTGAGAGTATTGGGATTGAACTAGCTCGTATGAAGAAGGATGATATTGATGCTTGCAAACAATTTATTCAACGTCATTCACAAACATTACATGACAACCATTTTTATTTGGTTGACGTGAAACTTGCATTAGTTCAACTAATCGGTCAACAGGATGGCGGTTTACCAGCACTAAGTGATGAATTACTTAATGAAAAAATTTCACTTTGTAAGAAACTTGATCAACTTCTGCAAACTCTTGTTCCTGGTAAATTGCATTTCAATTATAGGGTGATTTATTGATTAACCTTTAGAATAGAGATTTAACTTTTTGGTATTTACTTTTACTTTTAAGGATGTATGACACTTTTATGAATTATATTTTTAAAGCTTGAGATTTGAGATATATAATGAAAATTTCTAGAAAAAAATTTATAACAGTCAACAAATAATATTTAATTTAGGACTCCGTAGTGCAATAAATAAAGTATTGTACTCATCTTTCAATAATTGCGATTAACCATCATATAACTGAAGTAGACCGATCTTCGGATAAGAACGTGGTCAAGGATTACATATTCTTCAAATGCAGTGAAATGAAAAAAAGATTCAGTTATAAAATTAGGCAAACAGACGTGTTTTAGCGTAGTAAAGTAAAAACATCTGAAGGTATGAAATAATTCTTTGATGTAGGTATAATTATATTTAATTGATATATTGAATAGAAAGTAAATTTCTGAATTTAAAAATTTTTACCAGCCTGCATAGGACTTTTTACTACTTTTTTGGTAATTTTTACCAGCCAAACTAGTACTTTTTCCTAAGTTTTTTAGCTATTTTTACTAAAGAAATTGTTAATTGTTAATTTTTTTGTTGGCTAGTAAAATTTACTCTAAATTGACTCGTAAAAATTCCTAGAAAATTTTCTCCGTGTACTTAAAAATTCTGTAAATATACTGTGGGATTTGACTGGACATACATCCTTAAATTCATTTTTTAACATGAGAAAAATTGCATCCTATAAGTGAATTTTGTTTATCAGCAAAAACATTTTTAAAGGCTTGAAAAACATTGCTGGCAACTGAACGAAAGTAAAAATCATTTTAAAAAATAATTTAACATCGAACCCTTATTGTCTATTTCATTAAAATCATTATTATGACAAAATAACTCCACTGACTTATTTTATATTAATTACAGTCGTTAAAAATAATTTTTTGTTTAATATTTAATTTTTAATTTCTTATTTAGAAGTTATTATTATAGATTTGATTTTTTAAATTAAAAGTTTTGACATATCTCAACGTTTTGAAGTCTCTGAAGTTGGAGTCCATTGTTCTCAGCAAGATGTTTGTGTGTACGGTTCGTGGACTTTTTTTCCATTTCGAATATCTCGAGGAGAAATAATGACATCAACTCTAGACCAATTTCATTCGATGTATAATTGCATTAAGAACTCCTAATAAGGTTTGAAAAAAATTTTAATCGAAGGTTTTGTGAATAACAAAAGAACTATTTAAAAAACTATGAAATTTAAATCCAAGTTAGGTAGGGTGGTTTCTAATATTAGAAGACATCAAATGAAAAGTTGATAGTTTCAGTAGTTTTTTTTTTACCTGTAAAATTTTAAAGCTGATTAATCAATCGATGCTACAATAGGACTGCAATTTTTATAGGTTTCTTAAATACTTTCAATAAATCACCCTAATTTATTTTTGACAAAATAATAAAACATAATTATTAATTAATTGATTTTATTACCTAATTTTCTATTAGCTGAGCATCGAATTAGAGGATTGATTTTATTTGAAGCTCATGCAGGAATAGCAGAATATGGTAGACGCCAAGGAAAAGATGAATTACGAGGAATGTTAATGGTAATTAATTTTATAATTAAATTATAATATAAAATATTTTTAAAAATTTATAATGTATTATTAAAAAATATATTGTTTGATTTTAAGCTATCGAAGCAAGCATTAGAGGAAGCCTATCAACTTCTCCGTTATGAACCAGAAGTACTTCCTGAAGGCAAAGTAGCACGCATTGCAAAAAAAAATATCTCAGAAATGAATTTAATTATCAAAGCATTATCTCAAGCTGCTGTCACACCAATGTAATGATAATAATTCATAATAAATCATAATATCACTATTAGACTCGTTTAATTGAACACACAAAATTATCCCGATCTTCATTCTCTACTTTATCGACTGTTAAAGTCGCAGATTGAAATAAATAAGCATAAAAATGAATTCTTATTCTTAAAATATTAATAAAATAATTAAAAATAAATTTTGTAGCTTAAAATTTGTTGTTAATAATGATGTTATTTTTTAAACAATTAAATTATCAATTAATTTTGAATTCCTAGTTTATCGGCAGTGGTAAATTAAATTTGTCGATAAAAAAAAATAAAAAATGGAAGTAGTAGACATGGGAAAAAAATTCTGTACATAAATTATTTATTCGCAAAAATGGATGTGTCGAATGAAAATATCGATAAAGTATCATTAAACAATTTAATGGAAACAATAGAGATAACTGGTGAAGAATGTCGTATTTGTTTAAAAAAATCATCTAGTATGTGGCAAGTGTTTGATAATCAACACGAAATAGCACGTAAAATAATGGCTTGTGCTGCTGTACAGGTTAGAAATTTTTGACAGAACAAAAGAATATATTAAATTTAATTTTAAAACTTTCTTAAAAAAATACCAATTTTATAAATCAACAATCAACATATTTTTTTAAAATTAATGTCAAAATTTTTTAACTTAAATAAATTTTTTTTTTAACAGATTAATGAAGGGGATGGTCTTCCAACAATAATTTGTTGTGATTGTCGTCGATTATTATATTTATCTTACGACTTTAAATGTCAGGTAGAAAAGAATGACAGTAAATTACATCAACTTTTAGAATTTAAACAATCATTAAACCAATCAGTAATAGAAGCATCAATAAGTGACCAAATAATAGTCAATTCTGATAATGAAGTGAAATCTGATGATAATCTAATGAATGATGACCCACTGAACGTAACAAGTGATGGATCAATGATCTTTGAAGTCAGTAACGAGGAATTCAAACCTATAAGCTCTGATTCCAGTCCGGAAAAACAAGTTCTACATGAAAATGAATTAGTACAAAAGCTAGAAGCTCTCGTAGATTCTCAGGATGATGTGATAAAAGAAGAAGAATCAGCGATGATTGAAGAGAGTGAATTATCAGATGAAGATCCAACGGATGCATACAGTCATGACCTGTTTACTGAGAGAAACGATGACGAAATCAAAGAAGAAAATAGTGAACCTAAGTCAGAAGGTTTGATTTTATCACGAGAAAAATGTTCTGAATGTTCTAAAGTTCTAGAATCTAAATCAGCCCTCCAAAAGCATATGAATCTTCATCAAAACGGATCAACACTTCGGTATGTTTGTTATATGTGTGATGAACAATTTTCTAGTATGGATAAATTAAAAGGTCATGTAGCCAAAGCACATGGAACTTTAAGAAATGATAAAAAAGATGATAGTGATAATGTAAGTAATAAAAATGATGCTGATAAAAATCTCGAATCTCATCATCTAGGAGAAAACATAAGAAAAAATGATAAAAAAAATTATAAATTTTCATGTAAATATTGCCCAAAACAATTTACTTACGAAAAAGCATATTTAACTCATGCTAAAAGACATTCAGAATACAAGAATGACACACAAGTTTCCAATGATTCAACTTTGATTGGAGATTCACGTAGTAATGATTCAGAAGATGATGATTTACCATGTAATGGTCTTCAATGTACACTATGTGGTAAGCTTTTTGCCACAAAAAGGAACCTCAAAAGACATATTTCAACTCATAGTGGTTTAAAATTCCATTGTCTAACATGTAACAAGGAATTTTCGCGAGTAGACAAGCTAAAAGAACATGAACAATCAAAACATAATGACTTTGATCGACAATTTGATCAGTCTGATGATGAAAATAACACTGATAATGAAAATAAAGCTCAAGATAATTCAAATACAAAGAAAGAAAAACCTAAAAATCGACCACACAAGTGTCAAATGTGTCCAAAAGCATTTGTTCAAGCTCAATCATTGATCAATCACATGGAAAGACACAAGAGAGTGAAAGATACCCAGAAGAGATTTTTGTGTGAAGTTTGTAGCAAGTGTTTTGCTCAAAGTGGCTCTCTGGTGGCTCACATGAGAACTCACACAGGTGTAAAACCATATGTGTGTAATGTTTGTAGCAGAGCTTTTACTAAAAGCACTTATCTTCAGCTACATCTCAGGACTCATAGTGGAGAAAAGCCTTACATTTGCCAGTACTGTTCTCGTGCCTTTGCTAGAGCCAATACCTTGGCTAGACACATCACAATGCATACTGGTGAAGCCAAATATCACTGCCAGATCTGTATGAAGTCATTCAGACGTTTAACATCTTTGAATGAACACACTTATACTCATACAGGTCAAAGACCTTACGCTTGTAAAATCTGCACCAAGAGATACAACAATGCTGGGTCTTTGTATGCTCATACCAAGAAGTGTAAAGCTCAGCAGCTTACACATGGTAATGTGGCATTTGGAAACGTAGGAAATCATCAGGGTAATCAGGGAAATCATCAAAGCAGCTTACAAACTCATGCTGATAATGATGCTAATCAACAAAATCCAGATGATTCTACTGTTCAAATGCTTCAAAATTATTCTCCAAGGAAATTAGGTGATGAATCTGGTATTGTTAGTGCTACTAATTCTTTTATGATTACCAATGTTCAACATCAAAAGCCAGTTATGGCCAATGTTATACAGTCTTTTGGAGTGGATGAGTCCAATGTTTATACTGTTAATAACAAACAATTTAAGAACTCTTATTATATTTATCCAAGCATGTAGATGAATTTCTTTTTCGTCAGAAGAATCTCAGAAGGCTGAACAACATGTTAGTGTGAATGAATGACAAGTGATAATTGTATGTAATTATTAATCATGCTTTTGTAAAAATGTTTCAGTCATTTTTGCTTAGTAAGTGAAGCTAAAAATCTTTGTTTTAGGATCTTAGATATTATTTTTCAAATTTTATTTTTAATTTTATCTTGAAAATGTGATCATTCGGAGAAAAAACAAGTCGTTTCAGTTCAATTTTCTTTCCTAGTTTTTTTATCATAAATTTATTTGCTTCATCAAAGTTTATATTTAAATCTCTATTAACATAATTTCAATTTGGACATGAATGAGGTTATTTATAATGGAAAAAAATGAATAAAATTGAACTGAAACTGATTATATTTCTCCTAACATTCACCATACATCTCTAGAAGGATGATGTAATTTTAAATACAGTTTCAGAAGATAAATATTCAATTAATAATAATAAATCACATTTTCAAGATATTAAATAGATTTTTAATCAATCAGTTGATTAATAACATATTTAATAGTTGAAATTTCATGACACATTGGTGAAGAATCTAAGGACTTGCAATAGAATTGTACAGTAAATGACATTTAAGAATCTACTATAGTAAAATTAGACAATTAATATCCATTTCATAAACTAAGTTTGGATAATAAAATTTTTAATCAATTTTGTAGAGCTCAAATGAATATGTATATACATAAATGTATAAACATTTAGATCAAATTTATTTTTATCTTGCTACGTAGATAATAAACAGAATATACAGTGATAATGTATACGTTTATACTAATATTAATCAGATACAAATATTTTATAATAAATTTTTATAAAAAAACAATCTATAAAAATTAATTTACTCACTTTTCCGATAGTTTTTTTTTCATTTTCTATCATCTCCGCATTATAACATGTTTGTCAACAACAACAGTCCAAAATGTAACCGCCGCTTTGTCACCGCCATCTTGATACAGTAGCGTCCTCTATAACGACGCCATGGAGTTTCTCTTTTTGAATTTAAAATAAATATTTTTTATTTAGGATATAATAAAAAAATAATCTTATACTAATAGAAATTAGTTATTAAAATATTCAATTGCCATTAATAAGGGAAATAAAAATAGTAATTTAATAGTAAATAATGGTTAACCACAATAATAACAATAGGTTAATAACAATTGTTATTGAAAAGTAGTTAAAATTAATATTTATATAAATAAATGACAAGATTAATTTGACAAATAATTATTAGTAATTTCTTAAAAGTACAAATTACTATAAATGCACTTCAATCTGAAGATATTACTTTGAATTATTAAAATAAGTGACAAAATATGTAAATTTTTCAAGGTTCAATACACAAAAAAATTTCATCATTGAATAAAATTTGTTAGAATGCAATTGATTCAATAACGGTAAATAATTATTGAAATTTATGCTCACTCTATCGACATACAGGTCTAAAGTTCAATTCCTGAGTTCATAATCACGACGAATTTCATGTCCATTAAAAAAAATTTACTTTGAATCAGCAAAAAATAATCCATTCTTATGAACAAGAAAATATTAGTAAATAATGCTCATAACTACTCAAGGAAAGATGAAAAATAAAAGAAAGATAAAAGATAGGATAATATTTATCATAAAATTAGCAATTAAATTTAATTAAAAAAAAAAAAAAAAACATACACTGTCAAAGCAATTTGCTGTTTATGTAACCAGTGGCGCTGCCTGGTGTTGGAAAGCAGCTTCATAATAACTGGTATGACAACACGAGCAAGAAGACACTGGACTTCAGACGTCGGGGAATATTTGTGAAGAAAACAGCAAGTTTTTCAATAAAATTCTCATAATGGAGGTAAAATAAATTTCTTTATTAACCCAAAAATGTAATAATTAAACTAATTTATCTTATTCTTATGTACTGATTCATAAAATTAACCTTTTATTTCAGATTGAAATTATTGGAAGTGGCTCTAAATCAATAGCCAAATTGACTGTAAGTAAAAACCGGATTGTCTTGTCATTAACATGAATAATTGTCAATATTTTATCAATTTTTTTATCTCAATATTCAATCCTTGATTTATAAATTGCTATCTCATACACTCCACAACTTATTGATTTCTCTTTTATTAAAACTATAAACTCTCTATAATATATAAAAAGGTCATCTGAAAGGTTTTTATGTTTTTTTAAAAATAATTCTGACGAATATAAGTCTAAAGTTGATGGCTTTTTTTTTAAACATTTCTTTTAAAATTATTTTTATTGATGGTATTCTTATTTTTAAATGAATTTCCTCAGGTAAATGATAATACAACAATTGGAGACATAAAAAAAGACTTACACAAGCAGAAAAAAGCACCGTACGTGGCAAGACAATGTTTAAAAGCTGAACCAAAAGGCAAGTCATTATCAGACAGTCAAACAATAAAATCTTTAAGCTTAAAAAGCGGTTCAAAGTTATATTTCAAAGACTTGGGTCCACAAATTGGCTGGAAAACAGTCTTCCTAACGGAATATGCAGGCCCATTAGTGGTTTATTTATGGGTTTATACTCGTCCATGGATATTTTATGGATCAGTGAATACTGAAATGGATTTTGTTGCTCAGTAAGTAAATGAATGATGAATAAATTACCTCATAATTAATTAAAATGCTTAGTCAATGTATAAAAATCTATTGTCTTCGACAGCAGAATTGATGAAAAATTAATGATAACATTTTCATTTTTTAGTGTTGCTGCTATTTGCTGGTCAATACATTACGCAAAAAGACTTTTAGAAACATTATTTGTTCATCGTTTCAGTCATGCTACTATGCCACTTAGGAATCTTTTTAAAAATTGCTCATATTATTGGCTCTTCACTATGTACGTTGCATATCACGTCAACCATCCACAATACACGCCACCAAGTCAACTATACTTTCTTATAGGTTTAGCAATTTTTGTAATTTGCGAGTTAGGTAATCTTAGCATTCATTTAGCTCTAAGAGACCTTAGACCGCCTGGTACTAATGTTAGAAAAATTCCCGTTGCTACGGGTAATCCATTTACTGCTTTGTTCAATTTTGTTTCTTGCCCTAATTACACATATGAAGTCGGCAGTTGGATTGGATTTACTCTAATGACTAGATGTCTTCCAGGTAATCCGATATAAAATATATTTTTTATTTATTTCTTTCTCTAGAATAGAACTCGAGAAACTTTGACTTTTTTGAAGCTAAGAACGATAGAGTCTTAATAGCATAATGATAAAAATGAAAATTAATTATTTGCTATCATCATAATTTTATAGTTGAACTATAAAAGACAGGAGATAACATCGTACAATCTTTCTGGTGTCCAGTGATTTCCAAGATAATTGCAAAAACAAGCTTTAACGATAGTGTCTTTGATCACCTCATCCCTTGTCTAGTTGAGACACATCTTTTTAACTATTATTATCTATCCTTATCAATTCCAAAGACATCTAAATATTCAGGCATCTTGAAAAACCCAATTGCATGACTCCAGTGACTGGACCACATCCTTCAACAAATAAACTCACTATTAGTTGCCAATATTTTAATTTTGTTTCACAAGACTCGAAGTTTATCCAGCTCTATTCTTAAAACGATTAAAAACCTTTTCTTGTTTTAATTTTGAAATAATTTATAATAAATATTATTTCAGCTGGATTATTTATGTTTGCTGGCGCTTACCAAATGACAATATGGGCCCTAGGAAAACACCGTGCGTACAAAAAAGAGTTTCCTAATTACCCCAAAAATCGTACATCAATCATTCCATTTGTTCTTTAGATTCTTCATTGTTTAAATAATTATATTATCGTTGATCAATATTTTAAATTATTGTAAACTATTGCGGGATTTGTTAATTTTTTTCAACTACTATCTAGTACCTCAGAAATATGACTTGTTTTAATGATTATCTTGCTCAAATCTATTTAAAATCTTGTTAACTCTATTGAAACAAACTCAAAAAGCTTTATAAATTCTTTTAAAGAACCTAGAAAATTATGAAATTTTATTATTTTAAAACAATGATTTAGTTATAAATACCTATGATTTTTACAAGTTTGTTTCATTGAGAAAAATTTCATGATTAATTTCATATTAAGAAACAGATTTAAGGAAATTAACCGTTAGAACAATCATTTTGGTATGAGAGTAGATTTTTTAATAAGAATTTTATAAACAATTTCAATAAATATTTCTCATAGTTATTAAAGATTCGTAATTTATACTAAAAGTAAATTGCCTTATAAATGATCACCATCCAAATGATGAATGTAAAAAGTACTTTCAACTTCAAACCTCTACTCTTACTGAATATTCTTCAATATTGCTTGAAATAAAGAAAGCATTAATATTGCAATGATAAAGTAAAGTTATTAATAAGGCATTTTATCTTATGCTAATTCTTATTACACTTTATTTATTTCTAACCACTTGTTTCTTCAATGTCGCTATTGTTCTTTCCATTTGATCTCTCTGTCTTGAGAACTCAAGATAAACATTTACATCTGATTCTTGACTCTTCAAAAATTCATCATCGATTCCATATCGTCGATGAAGATTCTTTACAACTATTTTCAACGCTTTTGGATCTTGAAAAACTTCAATAGTCTCAGCGAGGTCATGTCTAATTTTCTTGATCATCATTTGTGCCTTCCTCTCTTTTTCAACCTCAATACTCAGCTTTCTCTTAATGCCTACTAATTTGTCCCTCAGTTCATTAACTCTGACCTCCAAACCCGTGTTGACTTTATGTAAATTAATGAGTTCCATCTCCATATCATGAATTTTATGCTTCAACTCTGCTATTTCTTCATTCCTTGGCTTTATTTCATTCTTCAACTCTTCTATTCTGTAGTTAAGGACAAATTTAATCTTTTCTAATTCTTGATTTTTATTCTCCAATTCTCCAATTTTTTTATCTTTTTCCTGAATCATGCTATTCCTTTCATCAATTTCATTTTTCAAGTCAATCACATCTCGCTCCAACACTTGGACATTCTTTTGATATCTCGTGTGATCCTTTTTCAGGTTCAGAACTTGTCTTTTCAGATCATCAATGTCTTTTTGTGCAGCTGAATACCGATTTCTCATCATCCCCGCTTCTCCCTTAAGCTTTAAATTATCCTGTCTTTCCTTATATAATTGAGTTTCATAATTTGTTCGCAATTCAATCACCTCACGATCAAAATCCTCTTCCATATCTTCTTTTATTTTTTCATGTTCTCCAACTAAATGTGTCATTTCTTCTTGCAATTCTTCAATCTCTACATTTTTTTCATGAATTCTTACTTCAAATTCATCAACAGTCTTCCTCAATTCCTCTTTCAATTCTACTTGTAGCTTTTTTATTTCTTCTTCATAATCTTCTTTCATTGAATAACTACTTTTCTCCAACTCTACATACTTATCATACTCCACAATTAACTTGGAATTATAATTACTTTCCATTTCTTGTATCGTTTTTTCATGAAATGCCTTCATCTCAGCTATTTCTTGATTAATATTATTCAACTCATTCATTCTTTCTTCCTTAAGCTGCTCAATACGATCCTTTAACTCTTCGATAGCTGCACAATATCCTTGATGAATATCTTTCATTTTTTCATTATTTTGTACTTCAATTTGACGCACGTTATATGAATGTTCTGTTTCCAGTTCTTTCAACTTTAAATTAAGCTCATCAATATTTTTAATCTTATTTTCAAGTTCTTTCTTGCTAATTAAAACTTCCTGAGTGTTGATACACTTGATTGAATCAATGTTATTACTAGATAGCAGCTTCCAAAAAGCTAGACTGCCATCATTGCCGGAAGAAACGATTATTTGTTGATTAAAAGTTACAGAAAGGTCAGTTATGTCTTCAGAATGCAAGTGAAATGTCTGAAATTCCAGTGGTTCATGTAGAGGAACCTTAAAAGAGCAAATTTTACCACCTGGACAAGTGATGAAAAGGAATGAATCTTGTTGACTCATCAACAAAAGACTCATTACCACTTCTGGAGCATAAAACTCATGTAAAACTCGATCTTCTTTAATTTCACGGATCTTATTATCACTGGAGATACAATAAATAATTGATTCTTGAACACTAAAAGCTACTCCATGAATCGATACATTTTTAAGAATAATTTCAGACATCCTTGATCCATCTCCAGTATTCCAAATATAAATAGCACCTTCAGATCCAATCGAAACTAATTTCAAGTCATTTTGTGCCCATTTGAGCTCTTTAATCTTCCCAGTATGACCTTTCAGAAGCAACCGATTGGAGAATCCGATAGTGAAGTAGATCTGGATGACATTGCCGTTGACTGCAGCAAAAAGATGCCCACCATGGCTGAAATCAACTGTTCGACAACTGCGGATGGAAAATTCTGCAGTGAGTAGCAAATCATCCATCAAAATGGTGAGGAATTTTAATTTGTCGCTGAATCCAATGAGACAGAAAAGTCCAATTGGATGCAAAGAAATACTGAAAATATCTTCTGCGTATTGTTTCATCAGAAGTAAACTCTCTGTTTCATAGTCCCATAATCTGACACTCCTATCAACACATCCGTAGGTCATGAAAACTGATTTCCATGCACACATTGAGATCCGCCCAATTCGGCCGTGATGTAACTGCTGGCCCATGATGCTGAATTCCTTAGTTTCCAAGTTTTCTTCATGAAACAACTTGGCATAAAACAGCTGGGCCCAGTTGGAAGTGACTAGAAGTTGATCGAAACTAGGATTAATGGTGATAAAGTTTATCTTATAAGAGTCTGGCCGTGATTCTTGTGACACTTGAGGTGGAATAGTGAAGATATGTTTCTTCAGATACTTATGCTGGCCTTGTTTTTCAAAAACCAAAACTTTCCCAAGTCCACATGCGAAAGCAAAGCCTTTGGGAAATGCTATTAAACAACCAATCTCATTTGGCCATTGGACTTCAGCAGCTAAATTGGTTTGGGAAGATGTAGGCTGGAGAGCAAACTCCTCCCTGATTTTAAGATTCAACAAATTGGTCTGTTCCATTTTGTAGATATTTTTTAACTCACCATTTTCGAAGTAAAATATTCGACCATCTTTAATTCCAGCAAGTAGTCGGTCAGTATTTAACCAACAAATTGAACTGATGAGTAAATTGTCTGCCTTTGCAAAACCATAAGAACGCCAAACTGTTTCAGATACTGTAAGAAATTTGAAAGCATAGTCTCCTGCTACTGCCACAATTCCAATATCACCTGGGTTACAGGATATCAAGAAAAATGATGATAAAGAATTCTGTGGATTTGATAGACGGATGCTGGATTCAACCTTCCCTTTTTCCCAAACATAATAGAGCATTGTTTGATCTGGTTCTCCAGTGATTGCAGCTAAAACATCATTGACATATTGGAAATAATGAATAATACAGAAGCATAATTTTTTACCTAAATATCGAGTATCGAAGCTGAAAGCAATGCAAGAGAACTTGGTGACTCCTGAAACCTCATACGGAATACCAAGAGTCCTTTTTCTTTTCAAAGAAGATAGTTCGTAGATTGAAATCAACGGTTTTTCTCCTGTTTCACATATTGCCACAAATTTTCTGGGTAATGTAATAAATATAACATTATTATTTGTAATTACTTAAATAATTAGAGTAAATAACTTAAGAATAAATCATAGTTAGAAGTGAATTATTGACTTACTTGGTGGGTGCAACACAAATAATGTTGATCTGACGGTTTTCTGGTAGATAGAGAAGTCTTTGCCGACATTGTGAGAAATTATGAACTGCCAAAACATTTCCAATAGGATACAAGACATCATTGTCGGTTAGAAAATGTGCATTGCCTTCGATATTTGTCTTCAGACCATAAATAACCTTCGTTTGAAGTCCTGCAAGTGACATTGGATGTTTCACAACCTTGTTTCAGCTCGTTGCTATTTGATATCTCCATAACAACCTCGAATACTTGAATGTTTTGTACATGAAGTACTGGATAACTTATTCTATCATTAAATATGGGTCAACTGTATGGAACTTTAAAGTTTAGATGCCAATGAAGATGATGATGATGATGATTATTATTATTATTATTATTATTATTATTATTATTATTATTATTATTATTATTATTATTATTAAATATGAGTCAAAGACGTAAACAGGTGTCTAGTAAATTTTGAAGATCACCATTGATAATTAGATTTATTACATACATCTAAATATTAGCACATTTTTAGAAATAACAAATACAATTGAAAAAAAAACATTGAAAATTCTAGGTGTAGACATCTCTTTTCAAGGACATAGATACTCCGAAAATGCAGATTTTTTTGGGTATTATAGTTCAGTTCATACTTGGTATACGTTAGAATGATTCTTGGGCATCATCAGATGCCAACGGAAAACCTGGTGTGCTTCTGTATCTACTGCTCTTCTGGATAAAGAAATTAGACGAGGAAAGGAATCAGGTAGATTGAAAGTAAGGAATAACATGGTCGTTACATATTAATTACAATTCATAAAGTATGTTTGTTTGCAGTTTTGTTTTTTGGAAACAATTTATCTGTCGATCAAAAAGTGCAGAACTATTCAGGAATACCACACACACACACAATTCGAGTATGATAATCAATTTCTTGTGTTCAATCGTTTGCAAACATCATAGGTAATTATTATTCATCCGATTAACATTGTTGTTTCAGTGAATATCTTCACTGGCCATTGGTTTCGGCTTGACGACAATTTTCTGAACTTGTAGGCATTGCTTTCTGCGTTTTAAGACTGTAATTATTCTTGATTGTCTTAAATTAATTCTTAGATGACATTTTTTACCAATCAAGAGTTCCATAATGAAACAAATAAGTCCAAGAATATTTCCAATGCTCAAAAAAATGAAGGCGAATTTCAAATCGTTGACTGCAATAGGTCGAAAATTTATTTCAAATCGAGCTTTTCGTCGTTCGAGATACCATTTTTTTTTCAAACGCTCTTGTTCTAGTTGAATATCTACGTGAATATCGAATATATAAGTCATTGCCCAATTAATCGTTTCTTGATAAAAAAATCGTCGGCGAAATCGATGGGCCGCCATTGTATATCCAAAATCTTTCTTACTTGCACAGATTTTGTCTGACAATTTTATATCGTCCAAAAACACTGTGGCATCAATCCTAGGAATGATAAGGACCGAATTGTGATCATGTATAAATTCATCAAAAGCAGCATCATTGTTCTTGATCGACTTGATTTTTTCAAAGATTGTATCATTTTTCGCCGCAAATCTGCTTTGATTTTCTAAAATATAAATTGTAGTAATTTGAGGATTCGCTAGATCTTTAATCGAGTTGGGGCAGTCACGAATTTGAGGTATTGTTAAGAATTTGGCCAAATTGCCACTGAATGTTGCATGAATCACTGTGAAATATAGAAATATCATACAAAAAAATATTTTTAATGAAAGAGCATTCATAGGAATGATGACTCTTGAGTTTGTAAGGAGACTGAGACAGTCGAAAGCAGCAAAAGCAATATGTCCGTTAGTTTTCAAGTAGATAACAACGAAAGTTGTGCTCAAAATTATTATCAGTGAAATCAAAGTCCAAATTCCATAAAACTGAGCTATTCTTTCCAAAGGTGTAGCGATTCCCGGGTTGTGGGAAAGGATGACGTAAGAGCTGTAGCCAGTTGGATATGACCATACGAATCTATGATCTTCCCACATGATGCTTCTTAAAGAAAGTATATCTGCAGGTGTTTCTGATCAAAAAAGCATACAGTTGTGTATAATTTCTTTACTGCCCGTTGGAAGCGATTTTATGTAAACTGTGAATTTGATCTTTAATAATCTTTCAAGTAATCGAAATAAGGGTGAGAATATTCTTGTAGGTAACTGATGGCTATTTTCATGATGAATGATATCTCGATATACTGTTTTTCCCTTTGCAACAACGTGCAAAAATCCAAGTATTATTGGCCTATTTTTGTTTGGAGCTGATCGATTGAAATGGAACTTGTCGCATAAATCTGTAAAAACAGAAAACTGTAGAATATCAAAAAGCACAACTTGAAATGATTAAACTCCTGACGGACACATATTCGAAGTATATTGTCGAAGTGATTGATTGAAATGAAATTATTGAGATTGCAACAAGATTAGAATTGGTCCTTTCTATCTGGTGTGTCTGTCAGGGTTTAATAGAAAAAATGACAATAGATACTTTTATTATATCTGCGATGGTACAATGTCCAAGGATAAGAAGTTGAAGCAGGTATATCAACTATTTGCCATTTAGGAGGTCGAATACTTCCATACGGATCTTGTGTAATTACTCTGGGGATTTTTTGTTTATCAAGACAAATATAGTAAGTGATATCGAAGTGTGCATATCCTATAATTCGAAGCACGGGGACACCTGTACTACAACCGTCTGGTAGTTTGCATAAAAAAACTACTGTACAATTCTTTGAACATTGCCAAGAATAAAGCAACTTTGTAGATGCCAATATTAATTCATCATATGAATTAATTACTACAATATATCCATCGATGACGACGGAGTTACCAATTTCTTCATACTCCAGAGATATTAGCTCAGAGTGAAGAATCCAAGATTCTGGACCTTTGGGAGGTCGGATCGTCGACAGAGTATTCAGTAAATCTGTACTAGCTCCATCGTAAAACTGAATATTCTTCATCCGTAGATTGCATTCGTTAAGTAGCGTTATCTTAAAATATTAAAAGGAATTGATTGAAATTAATAAATTTTCATCTTGGTTTCTTGCTATCTAAAGTTCACTACCTACTACCGATTGTTAACGAATTATGAGAATATGTAGATTGGAGAATTCAGAGATATAAAAGTTGAACTAAGATTCAAATTCAATTTAAAAAAATAATATATTCTTACCAGGACTTTATCGATAATTGTTGAATTTTCGGTCGAATTATCAGGCAATATCATTAAACTGTAGCAAATATTTCTAAGCAATAACAACAAAATACAAAATCGTTTTGTCATAATGGACAATTTTATATCATTCATCAACGTCTCCGTGTCGTTGATGACTGAATATCGCAAGAGAAAAATAGTTTGAATAATGCACATTTTTTCCGCTTTTTTCTACACATAATAAAAGGATCATTAAAATAATAGACTCATTTGAAGTTAAAGTTCAATACAATTATTTGACATTGTTTTCATCGGCTACGTGTCTTTCTTTCATGGGCAGAATAAAATTGTTATTGTGAAATAAATGTATGTCATTTCGATATAGGTATTTCAATTAAAGCATTATTTACACTCGCAATAAAACTACACCATAATATGCTATAAATTGCAACAATTCACGTAATAAAGCATGGTTATCTATTTAATCGTTGCTGATATAGTCCTTCTAGGATTATAAACAAAGAACTGGTGATAAACAGTAACTACTATTTAGCAGTCAGTGTTCAGTTAATTTACGAGCACAATGTAAAGTGTTCTGAGAAGAAGCAATATGATCATGTAAAAAATATATGGAAAAAGTAAAAATTATGCTCAATTTACCGGAACTTTATTTTCAATGAAATACAATAGCAAACTAGTGAATAAAGGTTTACAATTTTGTTTTCAATACTGTTCTTCTGGGTAGAGTAATTCGAAGAGGAAGGGAATCAGGTAGATTGAAAGTAAGGAATAACATGGTCGTTACATATTAATTACAATTCATAAAGTATATTTGTTTGCAGTTTTGTTTTTTGGAAACAATTTATCTGTCGATCAAAAAGTGCAGAACTATTCGGAACACCACACACACAATTCGGAAGTCAGAAATGATGTCTGTTAGAAAAGATGTCTTTAGATATCTGCTGGACATCTTTCTGGTTTTTTTCCAGACATCTGTTCAGCTTTTTTTCAGACATTTAAATCGACATCTTTTTGGATCTTTCCAAGACAACTTTTAGAATATCCAATAGGAATTTGATATCTTCTTATCTGAGTCTAACAGATGTCTTCTGGATACCCTTTTTCTATTAGGGAGTGAATAAAGATTTAAAATTTTGTTTTTAATATTTTATGTTATTCTTGACATTTCTATTAATTACGTAAAATTTCAAGATTAAAATGAATTTTATTCTTATTGACTTCTTAACACATTAGAAAAGTGCGGTGACGATATTTTCAACATCATAAAGCGTATTTAAATATTCATTGCAAACCTCAAAATTAAAATGACTATTCTGCTCAATGTAATAGCCCCGACCGACCAACTCTAAATCAATCGTCTCATTTGCATAAACACTCAACTGATCAAAGGAAATAAATTTGTTGATGTTTTGTAATTTTATGCTCCACATTCCGTAAGGACTAAGGAAAGTGTGACTCTCGTGTATAAGAGTATATATCTCATTAGGATCAATCCAATTTTTGTCTCCATCGCGGTTAAGAGTGTAAGAAATGGTAATATCGTCATCAAAAGAAATAAAATAGTATTGTTCACCACAACGGTAATAATTATTGCCAATCATCGTCATAGTCAATGCAAAATTTCCAAGTACAGACATAAAACTGTTTTGCTTTGTTTCATTCCTAAGTTTAAAATTTATTCCAATATCATTGTATTTAATTGCATTATAAAAAAGTCCTTTAGATACATCTGCCTTGAGTATGATCTCCGAACCATTAAGTAATCGTTGAATTTCATTCTTGATTGTATCATATTTCCACACATAAAAAGGTGAAGAACCTATCGTATTATTGTTGAATACCTTTCTTCGATGAATGTATTTACTGTATTCACCAATCGTTGCATCACTTTCATCAATATGATTTTTCATCTCTTTAATTTTGTCAATGATAGTTGACCGTAATGTTTCAGCGTCATTGAGCCTCATACCCGTTGGCAATTGGAATCTTTGCAAGACATGCGCGGCAAACGGGAAATAGTGTTGTTTGAATGCATGCAATGCTATTTCGTATTTTTCAGTCAGTATATTTGAATGAATTATCAATTTCAGGTTGTTTACTGCTTTACTCAATTCTGGGTCAGTCACTTGAATATTGTTCATTGATGCCGACTCAATATGTGCAATGTACTCAGCCTGTTTTACACTGTCTGAATAGGAATCAATGCGATCATAAATATCAATTAAAATCGAAAATCCTTCATCGATTTTTTCCATAAAACGCTGTAAGTTACTTTGAACTTCGAAAGACATCTTTCGAGTAAACTTTTGCAGCAACGATTTCACATCTCTCAAAGTCGTCCGTACATGCCATTTAGTAAGATCTAATTTGGCATGTGAGGATCCTTTGATCGAATCCTTAATCGTATTTATAGTTTCTTCAATTTGATGGAGATCGGGTTGTATGATATTATAGACTTGATTTTCCATTTTTTCCAAAACTTTTAATTCGTGCACACATTCAGAAATTTGATCATTTATTTTATTCATTATTCCTTCGTCGTTTTCTAATTTTCTCGTGAAACTGTAGACCATTTCGGCACTGTTCAAAATGGATTGCGCATCATTCAACAGACGAAGACGTTTTTCATATTTTTTCTCTCTTGTCAAATCGTATACTTTTTTCTCTTCTTCTTTCTTTTTCTCTAATAGATCTTTTTCTGAATTAGTAAACGTAGCCATTTTTTTTGTAATTTCTTCGATATCTTTAAGTTTTCCAAGTGACTCTGATAGCCCGTTAGTTTTTCTGAATGTAGCTTCCTGTAATTGTGTTTTCAATTTCTTGATCTGTCTTCCTTTCTCTTTTTCAGATACTGATAACTGTTTATCATAATCTTCTAATTTTGTCATTGCTGCTTTAAGTTTCTCAGCTGCAAGTTGATGTTTGTTATTCATAACTTCTGTAACTCGTGACATCAATTTCAAATTCGGATCTAATGAATTAATTTTGTTTTCACCCAGGCTGGAAGTTCTATCAAGTAGCACTCCTTCTGCTATCGTTATTGAACTTGTTACTGCAACTCCCACTCCAGCACCAATAGGTCCAGTAAAACTGAGAAATGAAGAGGCAAGTTTGAGTAATGAGAGCGTGGTACGTAATTGCATCATAAATCTCATTTTAGCTCTATTCTTCTCAAGCGTTTGTAGTGTATTTTTTGTCGAATTTTTGTTCTCATTAATTTCATTAACTATTGCTCGTATTTGATTTTCAGATTCATCCCAAAGCTTGTCAATTTCAGGCTCAATAGTGTTTTGTATGAAATTATTGGCTTCTCGAATTTTCTTATTTAAAGTATTTTTATAATCATCCTGATAATTTTGAACAATTTGCAAGTGATAAGATTCACCAATTTCCTTTACGTTTTTCTCAATAGTGTCCAAATATTTCGGCAAATTAACAACAGTCTGACCTTTTCTTTTCTTCTTCAGTATAAATAGTTTAGTTAATGCAGCGGTATAAAGGTAGCCAAGAACTTTCTTATTTTCTAATGTTTTTACAGATTTGGCATATCTTTCAATCCGGTTCAAAAATGAATTATAGAATGGGACAAAATCGATTTTGCTTCTCAATTCAAGAAACTGATTTTCTAATCCTTCGAATTCCTTTACGAATGCAAGTGTATCGTATTGTCTGCCGATTAGGTCATTGTTTCCGAGTTCATAAGAAAAATTGCGTAATTCTGATTCCTTAATATTTTCAAATAAGTTCATTCTTAAAAATTCCTTGTAGAAATTGGTCGCGAAATTTAGGGTTATTATTGCCGTATTTTTTGGATATTTTTGATTAGCTTTATTATGGCCAGAAATTCCATTCTTTCCAGCGGGAATGTTAGCTCCTGGTATCCTTTCGATGCTACGCAATAAAGATAAAAAAGTTTAAACTTGGTCTAATTATCATTTCGATAAACGGAAGTCAAAATATCTTACTCGGAATATTCCGTGGACCAACCAATGAGAATGAATTTATATCCATAAACACATCTGAATTTTACTCTAGATCCTTCGGATGTTTCTTTTCCCCCTTGGCCACCTCGTCCCTCTGATCCAGTAGAGCCTGAAATAAATTTCAGATAAATTTAGCATTACATATTTTTTATGTTTTAAAGTATTGTACATTTTTACAAATAGACTTTTGCTGAAGTAATACGATTTATTTGGTTTACGATATGTTACTTCTTAGTTTATCATGTACCTGGATTACTTGAGATTTTCACGTTGATCGAGTTTCCTAAGCTATTTATTATAATTCTACCTGGATAACCTCCCCTACCACCAGCCCCACCATTTCCTGTAACGTAAAAATATATTTTAATTGGTGCTTGAATGGACTGATTGAGACAAACTCTTACATACCTCCATTAGTAGGTTTCTTTGCCGGTTTGGCTAAGACATCGAACAGATATACAGATTTTGTTGAAGGAGGTGGACCTTCCATACCCGATTCAGCGAGTGATTCAGTTTGGACGTATGTGTAGTTGAAATTATTTTCTTCAAAATATTTCATGATGTCCTCGGGTACTTGCTCAACTTTAAAGAACCAGTCTGATAGGCTTTCACCAGCAATACCATCAGCACCTAAGAAAAAAAATCAAAAAATAGGTTTTTCTAAAAAATTCATTTAAAGATAAAAACTCCTACCATTTCCACCATGTTGTCCTGGGCCACCTTTGCCACCATTTGCGCGAATTTCCAAATATTCTGAATTTATGAATTGTTTGCCAACACCGACAAAATTTCCGGCAGGACCACCTGGAAGTCCCGGTAAACCATTTTCTCCATTTTTTGAAGTGGAATCAGCTGATTTAGCAGATGCTTTTTGATGCGGTTCTCCTGCTTTTCCATCTAAAATGATTTTTGGTCCACCGACTACTTCCCATGTAGGCGCATAAATAAATAATTGCGCCTCTGCACCTGTCTTGTTTATTGTTGAGTCGATAAATACTTTATTTAATGCAAATATTTGTATATTCTTCGCTTGTATCCAGCAGTTTATTTCAACTACCTCACTAATTCTAACATTGTAGCCTCTAACAATCATTGGTTCAGATTGAGATGGACACGAGAATTCAAGTTTCTTTGTAAAAGCACTTAAAACAGCCTTCAAATTTTTTAATTGAAATCTGTTAAGTTTTAATGTCTCGATGTTTCGATAAGCTTGATCGTCACCGATTTCCTTTACAATACTTTCCAAATGAGAAATGTTTTTAACGGATTTTTCTACTGAACTTGTGCATGATAATATAATATTTTCTAAACGGTAATCATTTTTCAATTTTTGAGATTTGTGCAAAGCTAAATTTTGTTCCAAATTATTTAGAAAATGATAAAAATTTTTTAAATTTTCTATAGACCTTATGATATTGTGCGTTTCATTCTTCAGCAACAGCATATATGTGTCTTCATTGTTGTTCGAGACAGTGGTAAAAAATCGTAATGCCTTTATATCATCAGAAATGACATTCAAATTAGTCAGTGACACAGAAATATTCAAAGTATTGGCTACATTCAAAAATTCCTCAAACAGTTCTTCGGGTTTATGAACTTTTTGTATTTGGAGAATAAGATCATAGGCATATGAAATTTTCTCACGTAATATTTGAATATCGTAATATTGTTTTTCCATCTGCATATAATGCATCAAGGTTTCATTCCCAATCTTGTATAAACGATTTGTTAAAGCATTTCTAAATATGTCGTCAATTATTTGATCAACAGTATTTTTCAACGTTTTAGATAATGCAAAGCTGAAGTCATCATCTCGTTTTCTAATATAATGAAGATTTTCTTTTATCATATTAGTAATTGTATGAATTTCATTTTTTGTATGAGGCATATTTTCTAATAATCCTTGACGTAACGGTTGTCGGAAAATGGCGATTCTTGTATACAAATTGTTATTCTTTTGCAATAAAACATCTATCAAATTTATAAACATTTGGTACTTTTTAAAATTCACTGTTTTATTGCGGTAAGCATTTTTCTTTTCCTTCAAGTAATCAGCTATCCCGTTTAAAACTGATTCATTGTCATTTGATAAATAAGCAGTTCCATCGTCAGATACTTCATATCTATTTTCTACTTTCGAGACCACTAATGCGATTCCATTATGAAATTTAGAAATGTCTTTAATAAATTCACCAATATGTTCGAATAAATCATCAAAATCATTCTTGTTGCCATTCATTTTTAATGAATCATAATTGATTACTAAAATAAGTTTTATTTTCTCAACTTGATTCATAAGAATATTTTGAAAATACAGTGATGATATTTCATATTCGACATTCCGATTATCGCGAAATCCTGAACAATCAATGTATGTGATGTTATTTGTGTTATCTATCATTATTTCTGGAACCAAAGTTTTAGACGAAACATCCTGTCCGATTCGTCCTTCTTCATCGACGAATACTAAATATCCGTTCGGCTTAATAACTCTCAAATTTCGACCAATTAAAGCTGAGACTAATGTTGTTTTTCCTGCTCCAGTATTACCCATTACCAATACGATCTCTTTATGTTTGCCATGTAAAATGAATTCATTTTTGTGTTCTTTCCAGAAGTTCAAAATTTTTGTGTAATTAAAATTACCATTATTTTGCACGACTGTGTCAATTTGTGGCAAATTTAAGTCATCGCTGACACTCCAGCTTATCGTTGATAATAACATTAAAAAGCCAATTACGCATGATGATAAATTTCGAAACATCTTGACTTGATGAAAACTGTAAAATGTGGGTGACGTCAATCATAAAAATGATTATTAACTATTTTTACACTGATTAGACTGATTATTATGATAAATCTTAAGGTGAATTTAAAAAAAAAAAAACGATGGATTTACTCGGCCTACACAAATAAGAATGGCATAAATTCAAAATAATTCAACTGCTAAACAACCAGAAATAATATATACTGTGAGCCATTAATCAAAGTATGAATGCACATAAGAAATACATACGGAAAAAAAACGGATTAAAATGATGATGAAGTGACATTTGCCACCGAATTTATACTGCTTTCAGCTGAGTGGTATTGAATAAAAAAGTTTATTTCGTTTAGTTATCTATTATTTACAAAGATTGAATAAAAAAATTTTCATAAATCAATACAAATGTTTTTATAAATTCAAAAATATCCAAGAGAATGACAGAATGATACATTAATCATTTCTTTCTCATTCCCCCACCTAATGTTGAAGTTTGCTTCCTGTTTTCAAGTTTCAAAGCGACGTATTCTATCCCGCACAAAAAGACAAAAAATCCTCTGTGCGCATGCCCAGACGGGTGTTGTTTTTCTCTGCGAGAGAGAAAACGTCACTTTTCCAACCTCAAAACAGACAACAAACTTTACTTTCGGATGATGGTATGATAAAAAATAGTATGTTGGCTACGGGAGTAAAGTACGATATTCTTACCTGGGTATTTGCTGAGGGTGCAATTTTATACCCGAGTCAGAATGTCATACTTTGCTCCCTTGGTTAATAATGTACCATTTCCGTCACTCTCTTATTTTCTCGATGGGAATAAAAAATTCTAACAGATTTCTTAAGATCTTTAGGACAGATCCAAAGTATTTTTATATCGATCTTGTTGTATTCTATAACTTGTAGATATTTTTTTTTAAACATCTAATAGATTACATTCATCGTACCTATACTAGTTATCCGATATCGACAGGTGGAATTTTTTATTCATTTTTTATAAAAAGCAAGAAATATAAATTTAATAAAACGTTACAAAACATCGAGGTGTTTTTCATATAAGCAATCATGTGATCAAGTGGATTTCTTTTAGTATTTATGTACAGTAAATATCACCTATCAAAACCAGTATGTTATTTCATCGTGAAGCAGTTCATGAAGTTCGACCCAACAACTGATATAATAAAATACATCTGTACAGGAAATAGATAAGATTGTTGGAGCATCCTGTTAACTCAATTGTGTCGATATTTTGAACTTCTACGAATTCCATAAAATGGGGAAATAAATCTTCACAAATTATTTTTATTTTGCCATTTTTTTTTGAATTTATTAAAGGACTGAAAATAGTTTGCTTGCATGTTTTCTATATATTCTTTCCTTAATCATACAAAGTTGATGATTATCCTCAACATCCTCAACATCTTGAAATAAATCTCTTATTACAGAATACCAAAAAAATTTTATTTATAATATTTTTATTATTTCATTTTTATCATCATAAGATTCATCAAATAGTAAATCCTGGAAGTAACATAGTAGATTGATTCACCAGATAATTTCCGAGGTTTACGCTATGTTTGTAACAAACATCTATGTCATGCTGTTAACAACCAAATGAGATTTAATCTATATTAGAGACTGTTAGTTTTACTGTCAGTTATTTACGAAATAAATATTTTAACTTTGTCAATTTGTACGAATCTTATGTAAATGAAACAGTGGAACAAAAAAGTACCCTATGCATAGTTCAGTCCATGGAATCATCAAGTTTTAGTTGAACATTTTATTCAGACAAGATAATGAATCTACTTAAGAAACTATTTTTTATCATTTTTATCTATGAAACCAATTGTGAATACGAGCGATTAGTGATTGGAAATAATAAAAATTTTGATGATGCCACATCTAGAATCTTTGATGTGTTGGTATGTGAAAACGATCTTAGTATTAAATTTTGATAATACTTTTCTGTAATTTACAGATACAAATATTTAAGCTTCATACAGAAGATTATTCCACTGTGCTAATTTCATCTGATGTGAAGGAAATAAATTTAAAATGGTTAGAAGAATTACAAGGAGGAATATCAATATTTTCTCATAGAAATGCAAGAAGTAATGATGAGAATTTACACAACTTCAAGAAGTTTGATGCTTTTGTATTTATCATCGAAGGAATGAGTATAGAGGAACTCTTTTTAGACGTATGTCACAATACAGAATGGTGGAATGTTATGATACCAATTTATATTTTATTCATTGAACCATGTGATATCAAGTTTACAGAAAATATTTTTAAATTAATGGAGGGATATGAAATACTAACATCTTATTTATTATGTTCTAACGCTGATCAAAAAGTCAAAATTTATACTTACAATGGTATCTCTAATTATGCACCTAAGGAATGGAAACCAGTTAAAGAGATTGTATTACATCGAGATTCAACGGTATTTGAAAGAATAGATGTAGAAGGTACAGCTTGTGTTATAAATAGTACATTATTAACCAAGGGAGAAAAGTATGACATTCTGACTTGGGTATAAAATTGCACCCTCAGCAAATACCCAGGTAATAATATCGTACTTTACTCCCGTAGCCAACATACTATTTTTTATCATACCATCATCCGAAAGTAAAGTTTGTTGTCTGTTTTGAGGTTGGAAAAGTGACGTTTTCTCTCTCGCAGAGAAAAACAACACCCTTCTGGGCATGCGCACACACGATTTTTTGTCTTTTTGTGCGAGATAGAATACGTTGTGTTGAAACCTGAAAACAGGGAGCAAACTTTAACTTTCGGTAGAGGTATGAGAAAATAGTATATTTCGTATCGAGGGAGTAAAATATCGTATTTCTTTCGTGAGAAAATTTTGTGTGAATACATCTTTTTGTCATATTGTCACGAAAATTTCGATTTTATTCTCAGTTTAGAGGTTATCGTCCAGTAACGGTGCAATTTTATTCACTAATACCCCTATTTTTAATTGCACCGTTACGGGACTATTAGGAGAACATGCGTGTGCGCATGCGCACAAACAAATTTTGTAATTTTATACAAGGAAGAAATGTCGAGCTTTACTACCTCTGAACAAGGAGCAAAATCGAATTTTACGTAGGGATAAAACAAAAACTCTTTATATAAATAAGAAGAAGAATCTTTCGAATTTTATTTTATTCATTATAAAATTGATAACTATTTTTTCTTTCAGAGGAAATCAGTGATGATTTTTATTTTGATCGGACAAAAAATTTGAGTAATTATGAAATTATTGTTGCAAGTGATCCAGAAATACCATATTCTTTTTTAGAGAACAAATTCTTTGATCGACAAATTCTCGATGATTATCCAGAGTCTTTGACGTCATTTAGAAGGTTGATGATTGATACTTTAGCTACAGCTACAAAAGCCAGAATAGTAATTTACTTTCATGGCAATCAATCTTCAAGTGAAGAATACTTGAACTTTTGGGAAAAGTATCTATACGATATTTGGTATAATTCCTCATGTGATGTAATATTAACACTCAACAAAATGCACTTTGAAGACTATCATTTTCCCCTAGAAGGTTCATATCCAGCATCAATGTCAGAGTATGCTATTGTTACATATCATAAAGGCTATCAAACTCCAGCAGAAAAAATTCGAGATTTTTATGGAGTTTGGATAAGTTTGTTTACACTATTCATTCTCATAGCAACATCCATTGTTATATGGTTCACTGAAAACAAAAACATTATATTCATAATGTTTGAAATAATTCGATTACTGATAAGCCAAGGTCTTTGCACGCGAATGAATACACTTTCTTTGCGAATTTTTTTTGGCGTTGTGTTTATTTACTTTTTAATTATTCAAGCCACTTTTAATGGCCATTTAGCGGAATTTTTGACGAAACCTCAATTACGAAAACATCCTGATACACTGCAGGATCTGCAAGATTTAGGATATACTGAAGTTTATTATTGGGAGGATGTTTATCGAGATCTTGCAAAAACACCGGAAGAACGTGGACATTCAGTGTCACTTACAAGTACTTGTTTGCAATATTTAATATACAATAATACAGCAGCAGCCTGTATTGGAGAATATATCGAATTTCGGAATCAAACTTACAATCAGAAAAATTTGTATCTCAGTAAAAAAACTTTTGATTCGTTTTATGTTCAACATCCTATACGTCGAGGGAGTCCATTGTATCGTCGGATATATCAATTTTTTCTTTTGCTTGGAGATTTAGGTTTCCAACAGTATATATGCCGGATCATATATAGACAATACAGCTCTAGATATAAAATAGATGAAGCAAATCTCGACGAGGATTTTCGACCTATAAATTTAGAAAATCTGATATTTGCTTTTATTCTATTAGGAATTGGTTTATGTACTGCAATTGTAGTTCTTTTTTTTGAAAAATTCTGTAATTTTCGGTCGTGTAGAAAAATGGATTTCTGTAAAATGAAATCCTTTTTCAAAAAATAAGTAAATATCAGTTAAACAAACATTTTACTTCCTGTAAGTTCTACGTAATTTATACTTTCTTTTTGAAGTTAAAAAATATCAATTATTTTATCGAATGTTTTTAGAAAGGACAAAATAGAGGGAGAAGAAAATAAAAAGTTTCTTATTAAAAGTTGTGTGGATGAAATTTTAACCTCTGATGAATTATTTATGGAAGATAATAATTTCTATCAGAAGATGATGATAACTGAGGTACAAAAATCACATTTATAATGTGACCACCAACATCACGCTGCAGAAATTTGTGACAATTTTGAAGTAATGAGTAGACAGCTGGAATCTAATCAGGAACTGAAGCATTGAAGCTCTATAACGTCAAGAAGCAGGTGGAGCAAACATTACCTTCGTTCTGTGTTAATTTGCTGATGACGATGCCCCTCCACTTCAAGGAGAAAAGAGAGCTCTTGAGTAGGAAGATATTGCACCAATGAAAAATGAGACAGGCGTAATCATGCGTCTTGACGAAGTCGTGTTAGTCATAGAGAAGGCGGACACTTTGAAGTCGAGTTGGTAATGATATTAGCGGCAGTTCGATCATGGTAGTCATTAAATTAAAAAAGATCCAATGAGTTGGATTTTAATCAAAAAAAAATATCAAGGCCGAACTACGTCGTACCACACGTGAAAAATTCATGATAAAGATATCGCAATTGTTGGTTTCATGCTATTTGAAGGGGCCAAGAAATGAATTTTCTGAACTTTTGGCATGATAGTACATTTATTGATATCAAGACGGAGAGAATGAGCAGTCGAACATGAAAATCAGTCGATAAGAATACGAGATATAAGCAAAAATAAAAAATACTTAAAGAAAATGTGTATAACTTCTATGCTGATGATGCTAGGGGGTTGATCGAGGGCTTACCTAGAGAATTTACCTTTTGGAAGGATATTTGGTTGATATTGAATTTAGAAATTATTATTTGGAGTTCTATTTCGATTTTACGGCAAAAAAGGTTGAAATCATAATTTATGTTTGGATCATAAAATTATGAATGGCAATGGGAAGATCTTGATGAGACGATTCCAAAACACTGGCTGTTGACCTTGTTTTGTTGGAAAAAACATGAGATATTGGCGAAAAATTGTAGAACATAAAAATGTGCATAACTTCTATGCTATTGATGGTAGGGGGTTGATCGAGGGCTCATATGAAAGATCTGGACCTGAGTAAAAAATTTGATCCCCCCTATAGGATATCCCCGTCAAAAATGCCGTATCTCGCTTAGTTTTCGAGTTATGAGCGTTTAAAGGTTTTTCTATGATTTCGCGCAGCATAACTTTGTTTTCTGCTAATAACTCAGGATCTATGAGGCCTACATGAATAATAAGGATATCAATGGATTCGTGAGAATGTCAGCTTTTTATTGCACTAGTCAAAATTATGATTCGAGTATAATTTATGCTAAAATTGAAGAAAGTTCCGGTTTTACCCCATTTTAGGAGTGAAACAATTGATTTTTCAGAGGTTTGACCTGATTCCGTGATTCTCGGCATCGAGACAAAGAGAATGAGTGGTCAAACTTGAAAATCGGACAACTTTGATTTTTCAACCCCAAAAAATGGCAAGTGGTACCCCTTTCCATTTTTTTAGGCCAAAAAATAAAAGTACTCCGATTTTGATGATTGAGGGCTCATTCTCTCCGTCTTGATGCGTAGAAATGCGGAATCGAGGCCCAGCCCAAGAAAATTCACTTTAACACACTTAAAAAGGGGTAAAACTGGATGCAAATTGCGAATCATCATCCCCTTGACTTTAAACCCTCATAACTCATGAACGGACGGTCCAATGATCGTTTTTAGGGACGTTTTAGAAACTTTAGGATCTAAGCTGAATATGAATATCCATAAAAAATGTATAAAAAATTTTTTTCACCCTTAAAATCGCTAAAATATAAAAAAAATCACATTTTTTTGGGAAGTTGCCAATTATTTTGGCCATTTTGAGGGTGAAATAAATTTTTTAAACGTTTTTTATGGATATATATTTCTAGCTTAGATTCTAAAGTTTCCAAATACCTCTTTAAAATCGTTATTTGATGACTTGTATGGGAGTTATAAAGGTACAAAGTTAGCGAGCAGATGATTTTTTAAACTTCATTCTACTTGAGTAGAGAGGGTGAGTATTAAGCTCGCCAATTGCCTGATCTCGCAGTCTTCTCTCAATTTCTTAGTGCCCTAACAATGCTCCCTTCTTCCAGCGCACCCCTAAAAATTATCATTTTTCAAATGATTTCCCTATTACCTACTCAATTTCAATTGACATCGAACTTCGATCTTCCACCGCACAACGCTAGTAGATGGCAGTAGGTAATAGAAATATTAAATAATTAATTTACCACACAAAAAATTTACGCTTGAATGGCGAGGAATATTACCCCTTTACTGGAGTATTTTTTATCTCTCCTTTGATCAGGGTAAAAATTATTCTACTGTAGAGTCAAAAATATCTTGCGGTCGTTACGTCCCACGGTTACTCTTCTGTAGAGTAAATTTTACATCAGATTTTAGGGTAATTTTTATGCGAAAATTTTCTCCGTGTATACTTCATAAAAAAATTAATTTTATTTCGAAGGGCCCTGGGTCTTTTTTTTCATACGACCCGGAGCGAATGAACTACCTTAATTAACAGAGTAATAAATGTGTACAAAATGAAACTTTCTGACAATATAGTTATGTAAAAAATATGGTATAATAAGTTCAATCTTCGGTCAAAGTGTACTCTAGAAACTATGGTTTCCTGATTAAATAACCGCGGACAAAATAACCGTGCAAAAATAACCACAGACGAAATAACCACCCGATAAAATAATTGCGATTCAAATAACTAAAGTACCAATTTCTTATATTTTACACCAAAGTGAGTGGCAATCGTTCAAGACGCAGGAAATATCAAATAAATCTGAACTTGCCGCATAAGTAATACTATTGTTACACTACAAGGAAACACAAGATTGAAAATCCTACAGAATAAGATACAATTCAGTTGGTTTTGCCGTTAAACACGAGACTGCATATTCTACATAATCACAAAATAACGGTTATTTTACCTGCAGTTATTTTATCTTGCGGTTATTAATGCACGGTTATTTAAGCGTGGTACCGAAACCATCGTCTAAATTAATCTCACTGACGAAAAAAAAACACCATTTCAGCAAAAGAATTGCTTATGAATACATTTTTCATTGTTATAAAAATTTTATGCATATATCTCATGACTCCAATATCAAATGAGTATTGAACTATTTTCTTATAAATAGTCCAGTCATATTAGATTTTAAATCGGGAAATCTTGAAATGGATCAAATTTTAATAGAATATTTGTGGGGGATGTAGAATTAGTTTCCCCTAAAAAACTATTTGCAAGTTAGTTTTAATTGATTCTGTTTTTTAAGTAAAGTTAATTGAAGTTAACTTGAGCTCACTATGCAAATAGTTTCTTATTATTATTTCTATTCTACCCCCAGTTACCCCATGTATCGTTAATAAAAAATCAAAAAAATGAATATCATTAATCGACTCAGCATTAAAAACTTTATCGATTGATGCTATTTATTTTTGCGATTTTTTTTTATGTCACTTAGGGAAAAAATGCATAAAAAAGCGTTTAAAGGGTGATTTTAACCCTTGCCCGGTGTCGGAGCTTACTTTTTTTTAGGGGAAACTAATTCTACATTCCCTACAAATATTCTATTAAAATTTCATCCATTTCAAGATTTCCCGATTTAAAATCTAATATGACTGGACTGAAAGTCTTATTCTTCAGTGGAAAAAAGATATTTCCTCAATATTTAATTCTTGACATAATACTTCTTCTTATGATGGATTTGATGATGAATATATTCCACCTTTATGTGCTTTATCCTTCAACTCTTGATAATAATAATAAACAACCAGCATGAAATAAACATTTATGGCTAAAAAAAAAGGAACAACATAAATATAATAATGAACATACTTAAAAAAAACGTTTCAGATGAATATTAAATTTAATATCTTACTTGATGAAATCAGATATTGAATGAATGATACCCATATTGTGCTGCTAACTTCTGGAGCAGTAGTGACAATGGTAATCATAGCAATACCAAAAGGTAGAATTGTTAGAGAATTGGTAAATCCAACACATAAGTATGGAAATATGAGTTTATGATTCATCTGTAAGATAAAATTGATTAGCCTCACACTTATTTCCCTTCTTCTATTACATTAATTCATATCAGTCTAGTTTGTACTTACTCTGACAACTCCAATGATGAAAATAATTAATAATAAAATGACAAATATCACATATGTGACAGCTCCAGCAACACAACCTTTTATAAACGAAATAATTATCTCAGTCCTCTCATTTTTTGGATCAAGTAGTGGACTTATTAATCCGGGAAGTAAACTGAGAGGTATCAGCAGCATCAAACAGCCAATCTGAAAGTATCAGTAATAATTTTAATTTTTAAAATGATAAAATAAAATTTAATTTTATTGTGATGATTGCAACCAGAGGCCTTGTGAATTACAAAACCTTTTGTTTTAATTTTTTTCATAATGAATTCAAAATGAATAACAATAAGTAGATACAATATACAGCAAGATTGACAGTGATCTAACAACATTAGTAACATAAGATTGTAGTAATGAGTCAATGATAGAGAAATGATTCATTTTGTATATAAAATGATACTTACAAGGTTAAGAACCCCAATAATCAATGATCCTTTTTTCAGAGAAGCATAAAAGCAACATGATTTGAGTCCCATGTCTGAAATAAATATCAATTGAAATTAAAAAATTCTAACCTATAAGTTATTATAAAAAAAAATAAAACTATTTCGTAAATACTCCCCTTTTTAATGTCTTCAAATATTATACCGGCAATCAGAAAATAAAAATGGACTTAGAATATAAAGAAGTAATTATTTACAGCAACTGTCAATATACTGACATTAAAATTAACCAATTATTTCCTTTTCATAATAATTATATTCAGGTATTCCTATTTTAACTAAATGATTTGTTTGCTCTGTAAATTTCAGACTATAACGATGACGAATATTTTAAAATGTTCAAAAATAAACGTAACCAACAAAAATTCTACTGCGTCATACGGAAAATAAAATTATACTGTGAATTTAAGAAGTCATGGAATAATAAACAACAGTACTTACTTTCCTTTAGGTAGCAATTAATTGAGGAATACTGGGAAAAGTGCTGAACACTTAATATTTATATATATATATATTTATTAATATCAAATTGATGATCAGTAGTATTAAAAAGACGACAAGGTAAACACTAACCCCACATTTTATACTGACGTTTTTGTAGAACTACTGCGACGAGGTCAAATTCCCACCCGGTTTATTTAAAAGTGCGCGGGATATTACAATATTACGTTAATAATGATAATTATTATTATTATTATTATTATTATTATATATATATTTATAATGTATAATAATTATTGTATAAAAAATAAATGTAATTTTTTTCCTAAGTAGAACGTGTATTGATTGGCCTATCAAGGTATAAGTATGTGTTTTCATTAACTCCCGGGGTAAAAATAAAATAGATCTACATTGATCTACTTAGATCTATTTTTAGGCACAATTAGATCTACTTTGTTCTGTGTACATTTGTTTTGATCCCTTCAGATCTTCTGTGGTCTCTGTAGATGTATTAAATTTTTTTTTATCATCGAGATCAATGGAGATCTTCATAGACATACAGTAATTTCACTAGATATACATAGATTTACTTAGATCAAATTTTCTTTAGTTTTTTAGATATAAGTAGATCGGGTTAGATCTAAAAAATGGCGAAAATGTGGATCTATGTAGATCTATTTTATTTCTTCTTGGGATAGCATGTTAACTCCAAGCTTAACCCGGGAAGGAATGAAATAGATCTACTTAGATCTATTTTTAGGCACAATTAGATCTATTTCATTCTGTGTACATTTGTTTTGATCACTTTAAATCTTCTGTGATCTCTTTCTTTAGTTTTTTAGATATGAATAGATCAAATTAATTTAAATCAGATCTAAAAAATGTAAATCTGTGTAGATCTATTTTTTTTCTCCAAGAAGTCACTGGTTACAGCTATTGTTGGACAGATTTCCAAAATTTTACGGGTCTTTGCTACTCGATTAAATATTCATGACATTTTGTTCTACCTTTTCCCTCATGAAATTTTATCTTATATTTATACATTCTGTTCTTTTTTGATAAATAAGATTACGAATGAGTTTAATAGCACTTTAGTTATCTATACATAGAGTTACCACCAATTGTGGTTCATCAATATCAATTAGTGACTTTCGGAGCCATAAAATTCCTTTGGCAGCCTCACTTACAGCCATGTATTCTGATTCTGTGCTTGATAGAGCTACAGTATCTTGTTTTCTGCTAGCCCAAGTAATAACATGCTCACCATCCATCATGGTCTCTACTGTATGAACATTGAATTATACAACTAATTAGTTATACAATTGATGATTCTCTGACACGTGTTATCAAGTTCTTTCAGCTCGATTCTCTTCACCAAATTTTGTCTCAGTCATGTATTTTTTCAAGGTTAACTTAACAAGCCAAGATAGAAATGATATAAAAAAGTATTCCAAACTAAACTACAATGCGTGAATCAACAACTTTCCTAAAATTCAAGTAATTCATATTTATTCAAGAGTTGAATTATATAAATTGAATATTACCTTATCTGAAATACAAATGATTTAGATAATAATATATTCTTTTGTGTCAGAGTATCTAAGAGCAAGTGTGAAGACATAATAGTAAGAATATAAATAAAGCATCATCGAATTTGAACTGTTAGTATTTGAATAATTAAAAAATCGATTAGTCGAATTCATAACATTAATAATAGATATGGCGCGAAGATACTTCTGTTCTTCTTATCTACTGTAAAAAAAATAATCATACGATATTTTTTAATATAATTATTTATTGTCATGTTTTGATAAAATTATTTTTTTTCTCTAGAGTTATTATTGCTGTTTTAATTTCGGTTATTTATGCGGAAATTTCACCAGTCAAGAGTGATAGCAATGATGAACCAGTTTGTACAAGTGAGAATTGCAGAGCAACAGGTAAGTTCTGATATTTTTTATTTATAAACTTACACATACATATATGATCACTTGACTCTATCAAGAATCGAGTACTAATACAATGACATATTCTAGCTGAGAGATTATTAAGAAGCATGAATCTTCATGAGAACCCTTGTGATAGTTTTTATGAATATTCTTGTGGGAATTGGTCAAGTGAAAATCCAACATGGGATGAGTTCATGGAGGATAATATCCGACATAAAGTCAGAGGTATTATTGTGTAAAGAAACAACCCAGGAAAAATTTTTCGTATATGATCGTACATTCACTGAGAATTTTTTTCTTTACATTTTATTGAGTGGCCCAGTAAATTTTACTGAGACAGTCCAGCAATGCAGGAGTTCGAATGCATTTAAATCCTTTAGAAGATATAAAAAAAATAATTGGTCTGAGCACACTTTGTCGGTGCTAACACGACGAATTTCCCATTAGTAATTGTTTATAACAAATTCGTATTGTTATAAACAATGTGTAATTTTTACGAGTCATATTTCCTCATTAATAATATTATTTTGTTGAAAGCATCCAAATCCATGTGATAAACACATTATTTTTTCAATAAATGCAATTTTTAATTGTTTATAACAAATTCGTATTGTTATAAACAATGCATGTTTGATAAAAGTTATGTTTAGTTGTGAACAATAATGTCTAGTCAGTATCGACTCAATTTTCAAATGAAATTGTTATTGTTTGGCTTAAAAGTATTTTAGATAGTCAATATTCTTATTTATTTATTAGTTATTTTGTTATAAAAAAAAACAGCTTGACTGAATTCGTTCAAATTTCACTCAGATCTTCTTTTTAATAATATCTTTCGAATTAATTTAAGTTGAAGTCGATATCTTAATCCGTTCTTGAGATATCGAAAACGAAAAAAATGCTGACATCCGTACAGACATACGTACGTACGTACGTACGTATACACGCATCATTCTAAAAATTGGTCAGTATGCCTGCAAATACCATGAAACGTGGAGATATGACGAAAATTCAAATCTTACCAATCGACCTAATTTCAATAATTTCTTAATGGGAAGTTAAATATGATTGTGTAAATATTTCTCAAATTGTCAATGCTACTAATTAGAAAAAATACATAATGAAAGATTGGATCTGATAAAAGAATACTTCTTTATTTATAGATTTTTTAAAACTTAATAAAATTTACTGATAAACACAGTTAATTTTGCTGAGAACGAATTTAACTTAGAAGCTTGGTAAAATTTCCTGGGTAACCCTGGGTAAATTTTACTGAGCATGCGCACATGGTCCCGCATTACTAGACTGTTCCTGTAAAATTTACTAGGCCGCTGAATTGGCCTTCATGGTTCATATATAAAACATATTTGATCTTGTATGGATTGTATATGAAACCTATAAGATCATATTATGGACCATATAAAGGCCGATTTTCCATATACAATCATATAAGAAAATTTTTCCCAGGTTGTTAAATTGATTTGTTGCTAGAAGATAAATTAAGATGAAATTATCAATTTGTTAATAATTTTTTCAGAGCTGTTGGATGATGCATCACCAACAAAAAATTCTATTCTAACCAAAGTTCAACAATTCTATAAATCTTGTTTAAAAGCAGGTAATAAATTTGTACGAAATTATTTTTCTATTTTTTTATTATTTATCGATGGAATTGTCATTCTTAGCTAATAGTTCCGAGGAAGAAATGATGTTAGAACTCTTTACGACAGTTGATTCAAAAGGGGGATGGCCAGTTCTGATGTCAGAGAATGAATGGTTATCAAAAAATAAATCATGGCAAGATGTTGATATTCCATTTCGAAAAATGATTCATTTTTCACTCTTTTTCTCAATTTCTACTGCCAATTCTGATAAAAATACTCCTTTGCTCTTTAAAGTAATAAAAAATATTATTCATTTATTTTTAAAAAAATAACGTTAACTATCAGACTAATTTTAATAATAAAAATTACAGCTTGAATTTACTCCAACTCAAAGACTAAAGGATATATCATTTGGAGATCACTTTGATGACTTTATAAAGTTACCTCAAGTTATTAATTACACAAATCTTATTAAACATACTGCCCTGACATTCGCAGTAGGTCACAATAGGTCTCTAAATGAGCCAAAGCTTGAGAAAGACATAGAAGATATCATCAAGTTCCAATGGGAATTGGAACAGGTAAGTTTTAGCAAAAACTAGCAGATTCCCGTGACTTTGTCCTCGTTATTTATATAATCACGTTGCAAAATAATGGATTGATCGAGAATATTTTAAATAGTAATTGCATAGTATATATAAGCTTATTTTAATACCCATTACCGTTCTCAAATATATTGATTAGATTTCGTTTTTCATTGTTTACAACAAATTCAAATGTTAGAAACAATTTACATAAACAAAAAGTAGCTTATAACCTTCCCCACAATGCCCTCTACATTTCTGCAAAATTTGGTTGCAATCGGATTAGTCGTTCCGGAGATTACCCCAAACAGACAGACAGACAGACAGACAGACAGACACCAGAATTTTACATAGTAGTATAGATATAGAAGCTGAAATAAATAAAATAAGAATAAGTAACACAATCTATAGCAATTAATGAATGTTTTTTAAATTATCTAGATAAAAAATAGGATAATGAATGAATCAGTTGATGATGAATCTCCACAATTGAATATTATGAGTATTGATGAATTCCAAAATCAGTTTATTTCGGTAAGTTCTGACACTAAAAATAAAAAGATATGTACTATCTTGAGGTCACATCTTTACTACATAATATATTGCAGATCAATTTACTAAAGATGATTAAACAAAGCTTTCACGGCGTTCCTAATTTTAATGTTTCTGGATCAGATAACACTTCTCTTCAATTAGACTACTTCTTAGAACTAGATAGCTTATTGAACCGAACATCTCCAAAAATCATTGGTACGTACATCTAACGATACTCTTTAATTAATAATGACATTAATTATCATTAATTGTGTTGCAGTAAATGTATTGTATTTGGAATTAATGGAAATAATTAGAGAACAATGGTTACCAGTATTTCACGCAATTTTTCAAAACGAAAATATGCAGAAAAAAGTGTGCCAACAATTTACTACATCATTTTATCCATTGTTAATTGATTATATTTATTTACAAAAATATGCTTCTGATGCAGTCATAAATCAAGTAAAATTTTTGATCAATTTATTTTCAAGTAAAATATGATTAAATCTTATTATTAAATATCATTGCACAGACTCTAGAAATGATGCCAAATATTAAAAGTGGAATAGAAACCGTAATCAACCGTACTTCAACTTCTGAATCATTGAAAAATTATTGGTTTAATACAGCAAAATATTTTCCCATTCATGTTGGATATCCAACTTGGTACAAAAATGAAACTCTAGTCAATAATTTTTATAAAGGTCTTACTACAAGTGAATCCTTTTTCAATAATCTTCTGACTAGAGATAGATTTGAATTAATTGAAGGATTGGAATCATTCCAATCGATTATGTACGTTTAAAATTTATTAATTAATCATGTGAACTGATCTTTTATTAACGTATTAATTATTTTACAGGTGGCCTTTTTCACCATTAATAACCCACACCTTTTTTGATCCTCATCAATTGAAAATATGTAAGTGTGAAATATTTTTCGATTAATATAACATAAAATATTGTAGTCATTAACATTACGTTAATTTTTTCAGATGTAAATTATGGTATTTTACAAAAACCATACTTTGATGTTGAACAACCTGGGTAAGTAAATTGGGAAGACTATGGCAGAGAAAATAGACCTGCATCAAAGAAAAGAGATAATATACATAACAGAAGAACCATCTTAATGAGAGCTGTTGGACGGTAATTTTTACCTGCTGTTATATGGCTGGGGATACAAAACTAATGCTAAAATGCCATATGTATCCCCAAGAATTCGTCCAACAGATCCCCATGCGGTGGTTCTTCTATATTATTTCTTTTCTCTGCCTGCATAGAAGATCAACGCTGTGTTCTGTTTAGGGATCATCCCAGACCACCCCACCCATGTTAAACTCCTACCTGGCTCCATAAGAACTCATACTAAATTTTTGGAACACATCGGCCCATTTGAAATAAACTTTTATTCACGTCTCTCTTCTCTGACTACGATTTCCGTGGTGCCGAAATGTTTTATTGACTCGCAAAATTTTTGTAACTTGGTACAATGTACAGTACCAGACATAAATGCTGTTCAATTTTTTGAAGGTTATACATGAGATTTTCCTATACTGTTCTACAGAAAATCACACAGCATTTATGTTCGGTACTGTATACTTGCAGGGTGATTTTTTATCATCAAACGATATTCAAATGGCTGAATGTCGCCACTAGAGACCACCACCTTCTAATTCTGTAGTCCCTCAAAACGGAGTCTGGCAAGACGACGCCATATTACCCGATTCCTGCCTAAAGTCTCATGAGAATTTAAGGGACTTTAGTTCTGCCTGACTCTATGTTGCCAGACTCAATTTTATGGGACTCTAGTCCAAAATTATGCCCATGTATAAGCCCATATAGACCCAAAATTTAAAGTATCAATATCTCGACAACTAAGCAAGATACGAAAAAATTTTATTCCTCATTTTCGTTTTATTTTGGATTGTTCTATCGAAATTCATTGTCATTTCGTGGCGCCGTGGAAACCGTAGTCGTGCCAGTAAATTTATATCAGACGTTTCAAATTAGTATGCACTTTTTATCACATAATGCAATATTTATTTATAAATAGTGTTGTTAATTATGGAGGTATTGGTTCCGTTGTTGGACATCAACTCGTCCACAGCCTTTACGGCTATGCGAATCCTTATCATGAAAATGGAGAAGAAGAAACCTGGTTTGCTCGCATTGAACCCAAGCTTCAAGACCACTATAGATGTATGATTAGAAAATATTCCAACTATTCTGTTGTTGAAGGAAATAAAACATATCAAGTTGGTTATATTCCAAAGCAAAATTTTTAATTAAAAACAAAAATAAGCAGCAGAATTAATTCTAATGATTTTAGGTGAACCCATATGAAAAATTGATGGAAAATATCGCTGATATGATTGGAGTCCAAGCAAGTTATAAAGCATTTCAAATTTATAAAGAGAACCACATTGAATCAAGAATCAGATTACCAGGTCTTGAACATCTTAACAGTGATCAGCTTTTATTCCTCATTTATGCTTCTGTAAGAATTATTTAATATTTATTTTAATGTCTTTAACTGACACTTTTTAATGTAATATTTTTTAATCTTTTAGACCAAATGTTCCAAAAATATTAATAAAATAGACAACGATATGTGGAAAAGTCAAATTCATTCAAAATTAAGGGTAGATGCTGCTCTTTCAAGTAGTAGCATTTTTGCAGAGACTTTTCACTGTTCTAAAGGTGCTAAGATGTATCCTGAAGAAAAATGTGCTTAATTGGAGGAATAATTACTTGATTGTAAAACGAATAATTATTCGACATCGAAGATTAACTTAGTTTAGTAGTTTTAGTATAATAAAAAATAAAATAAAAATGAATTTTGGTCCTTTTATTTCTATTCATACTTACTACTACCCGGGAAAAAATTTTCTTCTATAATTGTACATATTAGCTATTAATAATTAATTACAAGAGTAAGTACTACACACACACACACAACGAATATCTCGAATGAAGAGAAACTATTCTCTCAGCAATCATGTATTTCAAGCAAAACTATAATATCTTGGCTCGAAAAAAATTATCTCGAGTCAAAAAAAATATTATCTCGAGCCAATATAACATGATTTTCATTATATACGAAACCCAGATTATCTTGAATAAATAAAATTTTTCTTGAACTGAGATATTCTTTTTCTGTGTGCATTTATCCATTTTTTGAAGAAATTTTTTTATAACAAATTATTTTTTATTTTTATTCAATTTATTAAATTAAAAATTTAAAATCAAATTTTTAATAAAAAAACCGCACACAAAGCGCACCTTATATTTACTAGTATGTTTATAAATTACACGATAATTTACGATATGACATCTGAAAAAAAGGAAAAAAAACAATAATTTATATTCTGAGCACTGTTTTTTTTTATCTACAAGTGTAGTGAGAATAAGATAACAAATATTATTACCAATATCAATTTTAAATTAAATATATATTTTCTTTTAATAATAATCTACTGTAAAAAAAATTACTAATATGATAATCTAATATAATAATACTCATAAATAAGCATCCACCCGTCATTTATATGTAAAGATAAACTAGAAACATGAACAGATTTGTAGAGATATGTTATATCGATAAGTGAACTGTAATATTATACGCATGGAATTATTTTCGCAACATGGAGTGAAGAATGTAGAATTATTCGAAATAAAGATGATCAATAAGCAAGGATTATTTTCAAAATAATTCATAACAAAAAATAAAGTCGACTTTGAAGGTTTGAAAAATTAATTTTGAGAGAAGATTATTCCTTGGACAATATATTTAAATCACAAAAGCAATGATTAAGATAATATTAATGGTTTTATTGTTTCGTATTCTACAAGTTCTGTGTGAATTAAATACTCCTGCAAAATCATACGCAGAAATTATAATGTATATCAATGATTATTATCAATGTGACTACATTTTTTCATTCGATGATACTTTTAACATCAGTAAAAAACAATGGAATCAGCAAATTATTTTCGCGAAACCCAATGAAAAATTGAAAAACATGAAAGAATTTGAGAAAGCGATAAAACCTCTTATAGTTTACTTCAATAATCCAGACAGTACGAAATTTCAAGTATAAATGCAAAGTATTTTTATGATTTATTGTTGTAATACATTAATTAATACATTGATATTGATGCAATTAGTTAATTACATCAGCAGTAGATACATCGAAACCAATATTCTGCTTCTTCATGAACGTTAATGCAAAAGTAGAGGATTTTTTTAGTAACATGTATTTCCCATATCGATATAAATTTATAGTTTCTCAAAGAAATGAAATGAATCAAGAAAAAATATGGAAAGTTAAATTAGATAATAAGAAAAGAGAAATTGTCAAATTACTTTTCGCAACATGGAGCGAAGAAACTGGAATTAAATCATTCACTAGACCTGAGGAGATTCTATCGGGTCATACTCTACGTGCAGGAATACGTCATGTAAGTATAAAAATATCTGGATGCAATGAAGAAATATTTTCCGCTGGTATTTTTGTAGAATCCACCTCTCGCAACTGTCAAAAGAATTGATAATGAATTACAATTAACTGGATATACAGGGACGATGGCAAAGTCATTAGAAAGTCTATTGAATTTTAGGTATATCTCCAACGATTCATCTGAGATAGAAAATATCTGGCTATTTTAAGTCAAAATACCGGAATTTAGGGGAAAAATATTCGCCAATTTTGCCACGCAAAACAGCCCATTTTGTTGTAAAATTTATAGAATGCAAAGATAGTATAATATTCTAGCACGTATGAGAAAGAGTGCATTTCACACCTAGTGAGGAAAAGTAGTCTAACTTAAACCACGTGTAAAATTACAACCCGAGCCAAAGGCAAAGGTGGTAAACACGTGGTTTAAACTAGTCTAATTATCCTCCTTAAAGTTGAATATGATTCTTCATCATACGTGTGTGGAAAGTTCAATCCCTCTCCAATGGAAAAATGAACTTTCCATCTGGGATGAGAAATTTAGAAGCGTCTAATTGATTAAGTATTTTTCAGGTTTACCTACACATTTGTGAGTGATATTGGATTTAAAGAAAACGGAACATGGAATGGTGGTATAGGTTTATTAATGAATGATTCGATTGATGTTTTTCTTTTTCCAACTATTTTCTCCCTTCAACGCAATGAAGATGTTGATTTTTCATTCCCATTCATAATGTCAAAGTACAAAACCTCATTTTTAGTATATGTTTAATTTCTAGTCTAGTTAATTAAATAGTACATTTCCCACCTAGTGAGGAAAAGTTGTCTAACTTGAACCACGTGTAAAATCACAACCCGAGCTGAAGGCAAGGGTAGTAAACACGTGGTTTAAGCTAGTCTAATTGTCTTCCCTAGGGCTGAATATGATCTTTCGTCATACCTGTGTCGAAAGTTCAACCCCTCTCCAATGGAAAAGTGAATTTTCCGCACGGGTATGGCGAAAAATAGTTTTCTTTAAATGTAATACTAATTTTAAATTACCTTACTATCTTTAAGCCATGCCATGTTCATAAAGAAACCTGATGACGCATTCAGTTGGTCCAGCTATTTCAAACCTTTCGAAATTACTATATGGTTTGCTATTTTATTGACCATAATTATTGAAAGCGTTGCATTATCTGTTCTCAAATATTATCAGAAAATAAATGTGATTGAAAGATTAAGAAGGAGACCGATTAAACGCAATTTGAATTATATAGAAATACTTCTTGATGTTTATAAAACGACGTGTGGTCAAGGTATGTACTGTTGGAAACCCTAATGATTCACCAATGTTAACAATAAAATTATTAAACTTTCTAATTCTAACAATAAAGTTTCTAAATTTCTAACTTTATGACTTTTTCAAAGAAATGCAATAAAACTACGGTCACTGACTTAACGCCCACATTTCCCAACTTTCCACTTTGGAACCTTTTCCCTACCATCAACCATAGTACCTAATGCACACCATGCACTAATATAAATATGATCAACATTCTTCACTAGTCAGATCACTTATAATTCTTCCTTCGACAAGTCTATACTAAACATCTGTTAAAAATTATCTTCCTTTAAACCTATATCCAATATTAAATAACGAAGAATATTAATCAGAATACAATTGTTTTGTGATTTGAAAATTACTTAAATAAATCTCGTTGGAATACAACAGTACGTGGAAATGTAACCTAAAAAATTTTACCTGCCTGAGTTTGGACATATTATTTACAGGATTAAATCAATCACGCTTTGTCCCGATAAGGATTTTTCAGTTGACAATTCACACTACAGCTTTACTTATATTAACATTTTATTCCGCTGTATTTTTGAGCATAATAACGACACCAGAATTCAAACTTCCTATTACCAGTTTCAAGGATCTGATTGAAAATAGCAACTACAAATTAGGTGCAATAAAGGCTCAAGTATGGAATACTATTGAGGTACAAGATATTTTATACATAGTCCTGTGCTCTGTACCTGATAATTTTAGCTTCAAACACAGAGAGAATTTTTTCACTGAATGTATGTTGTATGTTTGACTTGATTCCGCATTTCTAGGCATTGAGACGAAGAGAATGAGTGGTCGAACTTGAAAATCGGACAACTTTGATTTTTCGACCCCAAAAAATGGCAAGTGGTACCCCTTTCCATTTTTTTAGGCCAAAAAATAAAAGTACTCCAATTTTGATGATTGACGGGCTCATTCTCTTCGTCTTGATGCGTAGAAATGCGGAATCGAGGCCCAGCCCAAGAAAATTCACTTTAACACACTTAAAAAGGGGTAAAACTGGATGCAAATTGCGAATCATCATCCCCTTGACTTTAAACCCTCATAACTCATGAACGGACGGTCCAATGATCGTTTTTAGGGACGTTTTAGAAACTTTAGGATCTAAGCTGAATATGAATATCCATAAAAAATGTATAAAAAATTTTTTTCACCCTTAAAATCGCTAAAATATAAAAAAAATCACATTTTTTTGGGAAGTTGCCCATTATTGAGGCCATTTTGAGGGTGAAATAAATTTTTTTGACATTTTTCATGGATATGTATTTCTAGCTTAGATTCTGAAGTTTTTAAATACTTCTTTAAAATCGTTATTCGATGACTTGTATGGAAGTTATAGAGGTCAAAAGTCGAAGGTGGATCAAAAAATCATCTGCTCGCTAACTTTGGTGGAACAATTCTCTCTGTGTATATTCATTGCAAATCTTTCAATTTTCGGATGATAATACAACAAACAATAAATTTATTAAATTTTTAGCAAAGTGATAATGAAGTTATGCAAAAAATTTACCACAAACACTTAAAAACACAAAATCCAATACCAGCATCTCACACCGAAGGTCTTAAACGTATGTGTGAAAATGAAAAATATGCATTTGTAACGATTGACTATTTGGTCTATGCTTATGCATCACCAAGCTGTACACCAGTTTTTATCGATCATTTATCAACAGTGTCACAAGGCATTGTGTTTCAACATAACAGCCCTTATAAAAAAATCTTTAATAAAATGTAAGTTAACCTGAAGATAACTTTCAGTATAATTGACCAGAAATTTTAAATTTGCAGTTTATTGAAAATGTATGAAAGCGGAATGCAAAAAAAAATTAATCAAGAACATTTTACATTGCCCAAAAAGGTATTTATAAATATTAGATAAAAATATGTTTAGAAATATATACTGACTGATTACTATTAGGAATAATGACAATGTAGAACTAATTATTAAGTAACTATACCATAGTAATTAATTTCTATACAATTTAAAAATCTAGATGGAATTTTTAATGCATATTACAGATCAAAGAATCATGTTCACCGATAAGTGAGCTCCAAGTTCGGTCAATTATACTTATTCTTCTAATCTTTAAATTATTGAGTGCTATTTTATTACTCTTAGAAATATTTGTCCATCGAAGGATAAGTCGACGAAAAATTAATTCATTCTAATAATGAGAAATAGAACACAGTTTATATTATGTCAGTGTTATTGTATATACTGTAATATTTCAAATAACATACAATCATACAGTATTAAAAAAAATTTTGTCATTTCTTTCAAAATACTGACCAATATTCGTTTTTTCCTCATTGATTTATATTCTTTAATTGAAAAAAAAAGATGTCAACAACACGTGGTGTTCCCAAGCGGTCACCCATCCAAGTACTAACCACGCTCAATGCTGCTTGACTTCAGTGATCAGACGAGAACTGGTATTTTCAGCATGATATGGTCGTTGACGATAGTGTAAAATCATTATTGTCTTATAACGAACTAAAATGCACTTCTACTGCCATCTGTTAGACCTTAACTGCATATCTGTTTCCTTCATTATCGATATCCAACAATTCAGATGTGTATCATGAAACACATTTCGTCTAAATCGGTGGATAGATGGATAAGTTGAGATTTTATAGAAGTATGAAATTTCAATTATATTAAAAATATTTGAGCTAATTAATATGTATCATTGGTTTTTATGATAAATGTGTCATAAAACATACTAAATTAAAATAAAAAAAACATACACGTATATACTCATGAATGCAACATGGTAGTTTTTAATATAGAAGGGATAATAATGCAATATAGAACAGCTGCTGGAGGGT